>NC_037674.1:30913045-31053648 GCF_003255815.1 Theropithecus gelada | reverse complement strand
ATTCCAAAAAAAAAAAAAAAAAAAAAAAAAAGCCAGGCGTGGTGGCTCACACCTGTAATCCCAGCACTTTGGGAGGCCGAGGCAAGTGGATCACGAGGTGAGGAGATGGAGACCATCCTGGCTAACACGGTGAACCCCATCTCTACTAAAAAATACAAAAAATTAGCTGGGTATGGTGGTGAGCGCCTGTAGTCCCAGCTACTTGGGAAGCTGAGGCAGGAGAATGGCGTGAAGCCGGGAGGCGGAGCTTGCAGTGAGCCGAGATCATGCCACTGCACTCCAGCCTGGGCAACAGAATGAAGACTCCGTCTCAAATAAATAAATAAATAAATACATAAATAAATAAATAAAATAAAATCTTCTCTAATTTTTAAAACATATATAATCAAAAAGGATTTATTTTTGTTGGTACCTGTGATAACTCAGACCTACTAACCCCCGCAAATATATAGGCATACATTATTATCTCAGAAAAATGAAAACATACCAAAATACTCAGTCTTTGTTCACAGTTCTTATGTTAACACTAAAAATACCACAAAAGACAGCTGCTTTATTTTGTGAGTATTTAAAAATGAGCATTGGCCGGGCGCGGTGGCTCAAGCCTGTAATCCCAGCACTTTGGGAGGCCAAGACGGGTGGATCACGAGGTCAGGAGATCGAGACTATCCTGGCTAACATGGTGAAACCCCATCTCTACTAAAAAATACAAAAAACTAGCCAGGCGAGGTGGCGGACGCCTGTAGTCCCAGCTACTCGGGAGGCTGAGGCAGGAGAATGGCATAAACCCAGGAGGCGGAGCTTGCAGTGAGCTGAGATCCGGCCACTGCACTCCAGCCTGGGCCACAGAGCGAGACTCCGTCTCAAAAAAAAAAAAAAAGTCTATGTCTCTGATTATAATTATTACAACTATTCTCCCCAAACCTCCTGCACATAGTATCCCTTGCCAATGATAGCCATCAACCTACAAACTAGAGAAATACATATACATGTTCATTAGCTGGAAGCATGTGTACTTAGTGTCGAGAATCTATAGGTTTCTGGGTTTCTAGGGACAGCGTGAATACAGTCACCCAAAAGACAGTAAACAGCAACTATTAAATACCACTGATGCCGTGGTTCACGGTAGATAGGAGCAGGAATAGTAGTAGACCAATACAGAGTGACAAGCTTGAAATCTTCCAATGATATAAAACCCATTTTCAATGAGATATTAAATACTTAACAATTTGTAGAAGTCCTTGAGGAAAATGATTTGTTTATAAAATCTACCTCAGTAAATTACAGGCTAGAAGTTGCCATGGTATCTCTCTCCACATGTATCATCACCATTTCCCATGGCAGAAAGTGGAGAAAGTGTGGTGTTCCTTGAAGATTGGCACTTGAGATGCTGGCCAGGTGAGTTGGGGGTGGGGAGGACACAGTTCAGAGGCTTCTAATTGTGAACTATCTTTCCTTTCCCTACTGCCACATCACCCTACCACACACGTACCAACCATGGGCTATAGACTATCAGTACCTCGCCACTCATCAGGAGACAAAGTGAAAAGTAGTTTATTCCTCCCCTCAAAAATTTGGGGACCCCCTCATCTGTGTGCAAAGCACTTTGCTAGGTGCTATGTAAAGGTGTTGAGGCATGGTGCACTATTTGAGGACGGTCATAAAAGATTTATGAAAGTACTAAGTAAAAGCTTAGCATGGGTGTGTCTAGAAATGGAGTGCTGAAGTCCCTTTAAACCCCCGGAGTGCCTCTAATGAATCATGAAGGTGTTGGGGCCAATATCTTAGTCCACAGCATTTTCTCCCCTCACCACCACTTTTTTCTTCTCTCATCCACCAAACAGAGCACAAGCAGGAACCTGCACCTCTTCAATGGACAAGAGATCTGCAGCAGGGTGGGTGGGCAGATGGAGTCTTCCTTTATTTTTGAGACTGAGTTTCACTTTCGTTGCCCAGGCTGAAGTGCAATGGTGCCATCTCGGCTGACTGCAACCTCTGCCTCTCAGCTTCAAGTGATTCTCCTGCCTCAACCTCCCAAGTAGCTGGGATTATAGGCACCTGCCATCACGCCTAGCTAATTTTTTACATTTTTAGTAGAGACGGGGTTTCTGGCCAGGCTGGTCTCGAATTCCTGACCTCAAGTGATCCACCTGTCTTGGCCTCCCAAAGTGCTGGGATTACAGGCGTGAGCCACTGCACCTGGCCCAGATGGAGATTTGCTAAAACCCACAGCTATTTTGATGTTGTTGTGATTTTTTCCCACAACTTTTACTTCTTTATACATTTTTTTCACCTCTTCTCATTATCACTCCTTTCTTCAGCCTCCTCAAATTTTTCATTTCCTAATTTTTTTCCTTTCTTCTGCCTAAGTTATATGAAACAGCTGGAGATAGAGCTCTTACAGGAAGCCAAGACCATTGCTGAAGAGGAGGGGATAATTCCCTTTTAGATCCTAGAAGTTAGATTCAGGCACCACATATTTTCATGCATGTGTGTATTTTGTTTGTCATTTGCATCGTGGTTGAATCCCTAAACTAAGAATTTAATTGCTATTAAATCTTGTCTACTATGGACCTGTGAACCCTACACAAATAGGGGCCCAGGGATAAAGCCACTGTTGGTGTTGTTAAGGAAAGAATACACATGAAGCAATAAAGTATGGATCAGAGAAGTCCAAATTTGAATTCTCCATTATCACTTACTGGTTGTATGACCTTGGGAAAATTTCTTTTCTTTTCTTTCTTTTTTTTTTTTTTAAGATAGAGTCTTGCTCTGTCACCCAGGCTGGAGTACAATGGCATGATCTCAGCTCACTGCAACCTCTGCCTCCCACGTTCAAACGATTCTCCTGCCTCAGCCACTCGAGTAGCTGGGATTACAGGCACCTGCCATCATGCCTGGCTAATTTTTTTTTGTATTTTTGTAGAGACTGGGTTTACCCTTGTTGGCCAGGCTGGTCTTGAACTCCTGACCTCAGGTGATCCACCCGCCTCAGCCTCCCAGGCGTGAGCCACCGTGCCCAGCTGGGAAAATTTCTTAACCCCTCCAAGCCTGTGTCCTCCTGTGTAAAATGGATTAGCTATTGCTGTTGCTGATGTTAGTATCACAAATGCTCTTCAACTTACAATGTGGTTGTAATTCCCATAAACCCATCATATACTGAAATTATTGTAAGTCAAAAATGCATTTTGACCAGGTGCAGTGGCTCATGCCTGTAATCCCAGCACTTTGGGAGGCCGAGGTGGATGCATCACTTGAGGTCAGGAGTTCGAGACCAGCCTGGCCAATGTGGTGAAACCCTGTCTCTACTAAAAATATAAAAATTAACCAGATGTGGTGGTGCAGGCTTGTAATCCTAGCTACTCAGGAGGCTGAGACAGGAGAATTGCTTGAACCCAGGAGGTAGAGGTTGAAGTGAGCCAATATTGCATCACTGCACTCCAGTCTGGGCGACAGAGTGAGACTCCGTCTCAAAAAGAAATAAAAAGAAATGCATTTAATATATGTGTAACCTACCAAACATCACAGGTTAACCTAGCCTACCTTAAACGTGCTCAGAACACTTACATTCACCTACAGATGGGCAAAATCATCTAACACAGAGCCTATTTTATAATAAAGTGCTGACTATCTCATGGTTGTTTACCCTCCTGATCACGTGGCTGACTGGGAACTGTGGTCCATTAAGGCTGCCCAGCATCGTGAGAGAGCATCACATCATATTTCACTAGCCTGGGAAAAGGTCAAAATTCAAAATCCAAAGTACAGTTTCTACTGAATGTGTATTGCCTTTGTACTATTGTAATGTTAAAAAATTGTTAGTCAAACCATTGTAAATTGAAGACTTTCTGTATTTTGGTTTCCAAACATCTTACCTTCTTAGTTGTTCTCTGCTTGCATTCTAGGCTGTCTTTGCCTCTCAAAATGTAGAATTCAGAGATGACTATAATATGCCAGACTTAGTATGTCCAAAGTGGCGTATATCAAACTAAGCCTTGCTTGTCCTGGACAATACACATCAATGAGCACAGTACAGGTTTGCATTAGTGAGACTGACAATCACACACATTGTTGGTTCAGTTGTAATTAATACCTGCAGGTCTTCTCACCAACGGCACCAATAGTCAGGTTTCCCCATGCCCAACCCTGACTCTTATCCATAAATGCAACTGAATTAACCAAAGAGTAGTTTATGTTTATCTCAGTGACATTCCATGCTACATGAAAAGCAAGGGAGATATTTCACATCCCGTATCTACTAGTTGTCTGTGGTTTACTAGTCCATGCAAAACAGAAAAAGGTGGTAGTCTCGGGTAGATTGTGAGGAGAATGGGAAGTATGACAGAAAGAACCAGTGAGAAGTGTCATTTCAGAGCACAGGAAATACAGAATCAACTCTCAGCTAATAAAAATTACTTTGTTAGAGTCTGTCAGTAGTTCTGTCTGTCTGCCTCCAGCTATCACTCCTCTATCTCTTCTACTTTTCACAGTATACTCAGAATTCTAAGGACAAAAACTCTGAGTCAGGTAGACTTGGGGGAGAATCATGCCTTTGTCATCTATCTACTGTGTGATCTAGACTAAGCAACTTAACCTCTCTGAGCTTCTGCTCATCTGTAAAATGAGAATAGTTTTACCAAACTTATCTAGTTATGAGGATTGAGTGATAAAACTGCTAAAGCAGCTGGAACAGGGCATCTATTCACCTGGTAGTAACTATAAAAATGGATAGGCATATGAAAAGATTGGAAGGTTTGTTGGAAGACTGTTGAGAGCCCATTCTAATGCGATGGCTCAGATGAGAGGTACTGAGAGCTGAAACATGGCAACTATTCCAAAGGGTGGCCTTTGGGAAATCAAGGCCTCCAGGACAAGGTTCAAGCTCCTGGCCAGGCACAGTGGTTCACACCTGTAATCCCAGCACTTTGGGAGGCCAAGGCAGGCAGATCACGAGGTCAGGAGATCAAGACCATCCTGGCTAACATAGTGAAACCCCGTCTCTACTAAAAATACAAAAAATTAGCCAGGTGTGGTGGTGGGTGCCTGTAGTCCCAGCTACTTGGGAGGAGGCAGGAGAATGGCATGAACCTGGGAGGCGGAGCTTGCAGTGAGCCGAGATCTCACCACTGCACTCCAGCCCGGGCGACAGAGCGAGACTCCGTCTCAAAAAAAAAAAAAAGGTTCAAGCTCCTTTGCATGGCATGCCTCTTTTCTCTCCAATGTGGCCTGCCCTCTAGCTGTACTGAACTACCTGTAGTTTCCTGAATATGCCTCGATCTTTCATACTTCAGTGCCTTATTCCTGTTGTTCTCTCTGGAAGGCCAATCCAGTCCAACTAGAAAACTTCAACTCACCCTCCAGATTCACCACAGATACAAGCTCCCCTGCACAGCACATGTTAGGTGATATTTCTCCATGAGTCTCCTGCACAACTTGCAAGAAAAACACTGAATGCATTTTGATGTGAACTATATCTTCAAGAATGTTTGTATAGTGAACAGCCTTGGAAGACAAAGATAGTGTCTGCCTCCAAAGCAAGGCAGGCATGCTTATGGCCCATTATAGAAGATTTGGGTTCTCTAAGTTTTGGATTCCTCTCCTGTAACACAACCCACTGCGTGTACAGGTGACCTCTGGCTCCCTTTGTGTTGCTGTGGGATTTGAGACCTGGGGATTGATGCAAAATTGCTGATACTCTGATTATTACTACTGCTATGAACAAAATAATGTCCTCCATCTCTGACACTGCATCCGTGAAATAGTGGCAGGCTAATTTACTGGCTTGCAAGCAAGATAAAATTTGAGACTCCTCACATTTTTTGGTAGCATGCTCTCTCCTTTCCCATCTCATTCCACCATAGGAATATAAATTGCTCCTTAAATTCTGTTCTTATATTGTCCTGAACATTATAGGCTTCATCATAATATTCAGTATCTATATAATTTTTTTTTTTTTTTGAGACTAAGTCTTGCTCTGTCATCCAGGCTGGAGTGTAGTGACGCGGTCTCGGCTCACCACAACCTCCACCTCCTGGGTTCAAGCAATTCTCCTGCCTCAGGCTCCCCAGTAGCTGGGATTACAGGCATGCGCCACTGCACCTGGCTAATTTTTTGTATTTTTAGTAGAGATGGGGGTTTCACCATGTTGGCCAGGCTGATCTTGAACTCTTAACCTCAGGTAATCTGCCCGCCTTGTCCTCCCAAAGTGCTAGGATTACAGGCATAAGCCACCACACCCAGCCAATATTTACATAATTTTCTTATAGCTGTATTTCTAACATCTATCCATGCCTGAAACACATTTTATGCTCATAATTTTGTTGAATGAGTGACTGTGGCCAGCCCTCAGCTGTTCCTCTAAGACTCTTCCCATTGCTGGCATATGTCCATGGAGATGCCCAGTGCTCTTGGCCTTAGTTCTAAACATCCTATGCTCCCCTCTGCTGCACACCCTTCATCACGTCTCCTTTCCTGCCCCTTCAGTTCTGGTGCCTGAGTTACTTCTGGCTCCTGTTTCCTCCTCTCCTCCTCTCTGTTGGAAATTGTTGTACTCTTCATCTTCACTTGAGGGGTCCCTCAGGACCTCTTTACTTAGTCTCCAACTTCCTAGACAACTACCAGGAGTAGAGAAAACTCTTATTCTATCATGTAACCTATTTTTTTTTTTTTTTTTGAGATAGAGTCTTGCTTTGTTGCCCAGGCTGGAGTGCAGTGACACGATCTCGACTCACTGCAACCTCCGTCTCCTGGGTTCAAGTGATTCTCCTGCCTCAGCCTCCTGAGTAGCTGGGACTACAGCCATTTACCACCACACCTGGCTAATTTTTGTATTTTTAGTAGAGACGAGGTTTGACCATGCTGGCCAGGCTGGTCTCAAACTCCTGACCTCAGGTGATCCACCTGCCTTGGCCTCCCAAAGTGCTGGGATTACAGGCATGAGCCACCACGCCCAGCCCACGTAACATATTAATTACACATTGTGTTAAATGCAAAATCAGATAAACATGTCCTTAAGCTGATGATAATAAATGCAGACTAGACAAAGACAACCCCAAGTACAGGACTTTGTAATCCTCTCCCAGAGACCTGTCTCCCAATTGCTCTCCATCTATTTAATGGCATTTTGGCAGAGTAATTCATTATTCCCTCAGTCAACGAAGATCTATTCAATTCTTAATAATCGTAAGGCAATGTCCTTCACATTGTGAATAACACAAAAGTGGATTACGTACGATTTGTGACCTCAAGATGCTTACTGGCTCACGATAAAATATGTACAAGTTATGTGCCACAAAAGTACTGTAAGATTACAGGTAAAATCACATCTGCACTGTCCCTGAAAATATATTAAGCTTTGGACAGGTCTCAATGTCAGCATACCAAGGATATCATTGTTTTAAATGCAGTAAGTTGAAATTGCTAAATAGGCTGTTCTTAGTATAATGAGCTTAAGGGGGGAAGGTAGTGTTATTCTAATATTCTATTTTTTTTTTTAACTACTTCTTCATCAGGAGGGTTTATTTATTTATTTATTGGAAACACGCTGGAGGGCAGCGGCCTGATCATGGCTCACCCCAGCCTCTACTTCTGGTCTCAAGCGATCCTCCCACCCCAGCCTCCCAGGTAGCTGGGACTACTGGAGCGGCTAAGTTTTGGGGGTATGGGGGTCAGTGGTGGGTAGAGACGGGGTGGGGTCTCCCTATGTTGCCCATGCTGGTCTCGAACTCCTGACCTCAAGTGATCCGCTCGCCTCGGCCTCCCAAAGTGCTGGGATTACAAATATGAGCCACCGCACCGGCCCAGGAGGATTTCCTGAACGTGCTAAAGGCAGTTAGTGTGTCGATGTCTTGGTGACCAAAGGTAGATTTCCATCAGCAGCTTTCATGAAGGCTAGCTTTTAGCCTGTGCCCTCATCATGTGCCACAGATTTAGTTTTGGATTAGCAAATGTTAATCCACATGTAAACGCTATGATCCACACGTTTAGCAATCTGATTACATTCTTTAAATGTACGTTTCAACTCCTGTAATCCTTAATTAAATTTAGATGTAAACAAATTCACATTTGTGCCTTAGTTTAATTTATAAACAAGTAATCTATCAAAGCCTCCTCTCCCATAGCAAGCCCACAGAATCTAGAAATCCCTTGATCTCGCCTCTGCTCTCAGGACAGAGCCTTTTGTGTGCACAGCTCTCACAAATTAAAGAACTTGACTAACTTGAAGAAGAGATAATAAACCCTCTCCCCTAAAGGCGATTGTTCATTGAGAGCACTCTTCAGAGATATTTTTAAGCCCGCGCTGCAACTAATGGGGGCAGGGAGAAGAAGAGCCGTGCCCAAATGCACGGGGGCATCTCCGGGGGCTTATCATCCGGAGATGCCTCCAGTGGAGCTGACAAATCTCTGAACTGGGATAGAGTGAGATTTCCCTGCACAGGGCCTCTGCGTGTGAGGGAAGGAGGGGGTGGGCGGGGGCCATCAGGGGAGAAGCCTCCGGCCTTTCCCTGTCTCTCAACACCAGCCCTCCCCGGCCGCCTCCCCCTTCCCCAATCCTCAACTAGCCGCGGGAGAGGGGCACCGGAGGCTGGCTGGGCCGGGAGGCTCGGCCTTTGTGGCTCTGTCCCCGACGGTGGCGCGGGGCAGAGGGGGCGGGGACGCGGGCCCGAGACCCTCAAGCCGGGGCTTGACCCCCAGGTGCATTGTCCGGCTGGGCCCATCCCCTCCCCCCAGGGCTCCGACCTCGCAGTCCCCGGCCCCCTTCCAGCGTCTCCCTCCGCCGGCCGCGCCGACCTCCCGGTCCCAGACCAGGGGCCAGATGTAGAAAGTAGTCCCAGGCTGGCGGCCGCGGCGCTGTCCACTCCGCCACCCCCGCCCTCTGCAGCCGCCGCCTCACTCCGCCCCCAGCCGGACTCTCAGGCCCCCAGCTTCTCGCGAGCGGCCGTCCAAGCACCGGCCTCGCTGCCGCAGAGATCCGCGCCACACCTCGCCACGCCGGTGCCGGAGCCAGAGCCGGGAGCCGGGCTACGTGCGTCCAGCCGCCGAGCAGAGAGCGCCCGGGGCGGGGGCGGCAGGCGGACAGCGGCTCGGGGCGGCGGGGGAGCATGCCCGCGCGGCTACGCTGAATGGCGCCTCCTCTGCGACCCCTCGCCCGGCTGCGGCCGCCGGGGATGCTGCTCCGCGCCCTCCTGCTCCTGCTGCTGCTCAGTCCTGTGCCAGGTGGGCGCGCTTTCTTCTGCTTTCTCTTACCGCTGTGGGGCGGGAGCAGGCGCGAGTGGGATGGGGAAAGAGGAAACGATGGGGCGGGGGGAGCGCGCGGCGAGGTCCTCCGTGGTGGCGCTGACCGCCGGCCCCCGCTCTCGCCCTGCGGCCTGTCCGGAGCCGCTGGCTGCAAACATGAGTTGCCCGCGGGCTCTGCGCTGCGCGGGCAGGGCTGCGGAAACCTCTCCGGGCGCACACCCCTCCCTGCCGCGCGCCCGGGGTTGCCGAGTTCTGGCGGCCGCTGTCCACTCTGGTCTCTTCTCGCGCCATTGTCCCGGCTCCGGCCGCGTCCCCGCCTCCGCGACCAGCCGGGCTCCGGGTAGCCCGCCCGCCGGGGCCGCCGCGGCCGCACGTGGCTTTATTTATATTGTTTCCTTAGTGGCAGCCTCGCCGTGCAGGGGGCGCCGCGGTTCCGCGCGGCTTCCCGTGTCTGCAGTGGGAGTTCCCCCACGTTTGAGGGCTGCGAGAGGGAATAGGTGAACTCATAGCCCCAGTCAGCACCAGCTTGCCGGATCTGGATCGAGCCAGGAGGAGATGGGAGGGTGGAATTGGCAGGGTTGGAAGTGAAGTGACCGATTTGTGCCCCGGAGAGGCAGGGAGAAAGGTCCCAGAAGCTGGAAAGGAAGGTAACTAAATATAATTTATTTCCTACAGCTAGGTATCTGGGGGCAGGGCCTGAAGTGTGTACGGATCTGAAGATTCTTCCAAATTCTAGGTTCGCCTTGCACAAACTTGGATGAACTCATTTTTCTACCTTAAGTCCGTTTTGGTTTGCTAGAAGAGATAAAAACATAAAGTGAATGGGGTGACGGTAGGAGAGGTGTTCAGGACAATGGGTTATTTTATTTATTGGCAGGTTACAAACGCCAGACTTTTTCTGGAGTGATTAGTTTCTGTTAGGCTTGAAAAGAGGATCAAAGTCAGATGTGGCTGAGAAACACAATGGGCGCCTTCCGGAGTGGTCGGCGCCCAGCGCTGAGCTGTTAGGGTGGCTCGCGTCGCCCTGGGCATACATTACGGGAAGCAGGGAGTATTGAGGAGTGAGGATTCTGAGGACCTGCCTTGAGGAGAAACAAATCATTTCTGGGGATTTGTAATCAAGGAACCACAACGATCAGGAGGAAGATGAAGCAACGCTTCCCTCACACACACCCATACTCCATTCGCCCCCAGTCAATACGCGAGACTTTAAGACCGCCTGTGCACTAAATGCAAGAGGTGACAGAGCATTATTTGATCATCGAATGCTTTATCCTGGCGGGGGCCAGGGGCGATGTGTATATACTTAGGATAAAGCCTTTCCTCTGCTCTGATAAAAATGTGTATTGGTTGATTAAGCAATCTCCTATCCCTATTAGACAGTAAGGACCAATTAGTCACGCATTTTTTCCAACAGTTGGTAGTTCTAAAAAAGTGAAATAAAAGTTTCCTAATCCGATCACCCACTGAGTACAAGCAGCAAGAGTTACCAACTTTTCAGAGTCTATTGTTTGTCTTTTAAATACCTCGCTTGCTCTGCAGAAATTAAGTAAATGGATTTCTTTCAAGGAGAGGAGATAGAGTCCCTGCTGTAAAAGGGCAGATAGAAAAACGCAAACTTGTAATTTGTCACAAAAGATAAACGCAGTTCCCAAAGGAGTAGGTGCCAAGGGTTCCAAGAACACTTCAAGGGACAAGGAAATAAACTTGCTTGTTCACAGAGTTGGAGTTTTGCTAATGATTTCTTGTAAAATTAGACTTTTACGACTTACTCTGTTCAAGATCTTTTTGACAAGCTTGTAAAAGCAAACAGCTTGTGCTCATGAGTTTTCCTGATGATTCTGAAACTCTAGCAAGGAACTTGAGAGAATTCATACAAGGCATAGAAGTTATTGAAACCTTCCCTATGCTTTTAGTGAAGATGTAAAAAGTAATTTCTCTGACTTGTTGAAAGAGTTTGCTGAAATTTAGATTGGTTCATTAAGGTGTTTGTAAGCTAACTAATAAAATTTGTTAAACTTTGTCATCTTATACCCTGAATATGTGATTTACAGTTGTGTTAAGGAACATTTTATGCCTGTAATTCTGGATGTGCCGTTCTCCTTTTTTCCTTACAGGAGTGTGGTGCTTTAGTGAACTGTCTTTTGTAAAAGAACCGCAGGATGTAACTGTCACAAGAAAGGACCCAGTCGTTTTAGATTGCCAGGCTCACGGAGAAGTTCCTATTAAGGTCACATGGTTGAAAAATGGAGCAAAAGTGTCTGAAAATAAACGGATCGAGGTTCTTTCTAACGGCTCTTTATACATCAGTGAGGTGGAAGGCAGGCGAGGAGAGCAGTCCGATGAAGGATTTTATCAGTGCTTGGCAATGAACAAATATGGAGCCATTCTTAGTCAAAAAGCTCATCTTGCCTTATCAAGTAAGTGTTTAAGTTTTTGGTTGTTGACATTTTTCATTGCTACCTTTTGATGATTTCTTGCTTTATTAATATAATAATCGCCCAGGTCATGCATACATTAAGAATTTTACTGGAGGTAATAGTTGATGCTGAGGCGTATAGAGAACTCTGAAGAAAATACATATAGAAATTCAAATGAGTAATTGAGAACAGAAGTCAAATTAGGTTTAGAACACCAAGTAAAATGAAACCTGTAGAGGTGGCTTTATAAAAATTTTAAGCGTTTCACACAGTATGAAGAGTTGGATGTAGAAGTTTGGCCAACACAACAAAAGTTGTTCTAAAATTTAATCTTATGGAAATTAGTAATTAATGAAAACAATCACAAGCAAATTTTTCTGCTTTGCAGATGGCTCTTGAGTGCTAAATCTTTCTTATAGCACAACCTTCCATTTCTCTGACTGCTTTTAGATCACCCATGTTGCCTTTTAATTGTACAAAGGGCATTGGTCAGTCACTCTTAAGCCTTTGAAGTATTCCTAGTCTTTTCCTGCTGGGAGGGAAAGAGATTAAGGCCATTTCCATATTATGCCTAATGGACTTAAACCCCGTATCTGCTCACTTTTCCCCTATTGTCATAAAGTGTGCTACCTAATGATTTCTTTTGTATTAACAACCCCATCAGATCAACCATTTGTCCAAGTGATCCGTTGCTTGGTGGCTGACCTGTAACTGTTGAGTGTAAAGATGGGCCTAGGACAAGTGCTGAACTCCTTGAGCCTACTGAGGCTTTACACCTTTTTCAGGTGATGAAACACAGATCTCAAGTTTAGTAGACTAAATCTTGAAAACCAAAATTGAATCTTAAAAAGTTTTAAGGCGTTTGACCTTCATGCTTTTGTTAATCCACAAAACATAGATTTTGCACTGTACCTACAAATTGATCTTTTACAAGTTGAGCAATAGGTAGATGGCGTTCTTGAGATAAAGGCATAATCTTAGCTGGGCTGGTGGCTAGCCTGTAGTCCCAGCTGTTGAGGAGACTGAAGCAGGAAGACTCCTTGAGCCTTGGAGTTTGAATCCAGCCTGGGAAACAAACTCCATCTCTTTAAGAAAAAAAAAAAAAAAAAAACCCATAATATTTAGGAAATAGTTGTTTCAAGTTCTATACAGTTGAAATTTAGGAAGCTATTGGCAGGAATTTCCTGGGTGACTACTGTTAACAGTTCATGTTCCATTTATTCCATCCTTATATTACTGATTTATTTTATTCTGTAATAAGGATTAATTGTAGAAAATAAATTGCAAGCAAAGATATTTCTATATCAATACATCAGAAAATCAGAGGTTTGCAGTTCTGGCCACACTCCTACCCCTGCCAAAGAATAGAATAAACCTGAGAGGATTTCTGATTTTTCATTTCTTCCTTCCCCTCTCTCCGCTGCCTCCTCCTCCCTTCCTACTTCCTTCCTTTATCCCTCCCCCTCCCTTCCCCCTTCCTTTCTCTGTCCTTCCTCCTGTCCCTTCCTTCCCTCCCCTCCTCTCCCTCCCATTCTCCCTCCTTGCTTCCCTACCTTCCTTCCTTCCTCCCTACCTTCCTCCCCAACCCTCTTCTTCCTGTCCCTTCCCTCCCCTCCTCTCCCTCCCATTCTCCCTCCTTGCTTCCCTACCTTCCTTGCTTCCCTACCTTCCTTCCTTCCTCCCTACCTTCCTCCCCACCCCTCTTCTTCCTGTCCCTTCCCTCCCTCCGCCCGCCCGCCTCCCTCCCTCCCTCCCTTCTTTCCTTCCTTCCTTCCTTCCCTCCTTCCTTCCTTCCTTCCTTCCTTCCTTCCTTCCTTCCTTCCTTCCTTCCTTCCTTCCCCCTGTAATCATTGGCCAATAATTACTTTTTTCATGGTGTAACAGTTTTTCTGTATAGTACTGTTTTAAAGATAATGTGCTTTTTATGCTTATATTCTGTTCATTCAATTTTTGTCCAATGTAAACTTGTTCTATAGAGTTGTAATTTTCCCACCTTTTGGGATTTGTAGAATCTTGTGTTTTCATCTTCAGGAACTGTAACTTATATTATCTCTCAGGGATAGGGAGTAGGTGGTAGAGGTGGCCAGATAGGCCATGAGAAGATGAAGCATTTATCATGACCACACATTGTTTCCAGGACCTCCTGAGAAGCCTGACAAAATTCTGGGTCTTCCAGAAACACTTGGAAAAACACAGAGCTTTCTAACTTCATAAATAAAATCTGAATGGTGTGTAATAGGTGTAACAAACAAAATGTCAGGACAGGCTTTCTAAATATCTTTAGATTTTTGTATCTTTATAGAAATTATCACTGTTAATAAATAATTACATGTGATTCATTTTGCAGGCAATTGTGAAGTTTTTTATGTATCTTTTAAATTAACAAAGTTCTGATATCTAAGAAATAAGTTTAGATGATGGAGGCTCAAATCCTTTTATCCTATGTTCAGAGTAAATATATATATATACATACACAGGAAGAGAATAGGCATTAAGTGGACATTCTGGTTTTCTTTTCTTCCTTGTTTTTAAAGCTAGTTCTCTTTTAGGTATTGATAGCAGCAGGGTACAAGTGTGTTGTTTTTCTTAGTCAAGGATTTTATCAGTAAGCATATTATTTTTGTTTGTACAGAAGCACAATAGTACAGCACCTGGAAATCTAAAACTTTAATCTGTGCAAGTTTTAGATTTTTAACACACAGGCAATCAAGTCTTGGTCTCTAAGCTTAGGAACTAGAAGCTGAAAGTTGCACTCTAGGCAAGAATTCCATTATTCATGTGTAAATTAGGAATTCACAGGGTTAAAAGGTTAGAAACTGGCCAGGATGAGGTTTACCCTTGTGATAAAGAGCAGATGACCCTCATTCATTGGCCAAAGCTTTCATGTAGCTCTTCTGCAAAGTTAGTTATTGCCATGAATTGTTCTTGAGGAATGCAGAAATTCAAATGTGAACAGGCCTTTCCTTAAGTGTCACTATGGAGCCTTATCTCCGAAGCACATCAGAGCAGGGCTGCAGGGACAAGGTTCCTCCCCAAAGGCCTGGAGGCTTTGCTTTCCTGTTGTTCATTCAAGCACAAAAGAATTCATCTAACTTAGTTTTGCTAAGACATCCCATTTTTAAAAGAAAGTATAGGGTTAAAGTAATATTTAGCTTTAAAAAAAGATAATCCTTTTTATTAATAGCCATGTTAGCTGTCTTACATTTTCATGTAATTGGAATAGAAAGAGGAGTGACACGGGACACTCTTTTTCTAGTTGTGTACAATAGCAAGAACAGAAGATTAAACTGTTTCCTATACATTTCAGTGTTTTTAAATTTTAGCAAATGGAGTTTTCACTTTCATGGGTACTAAGTTTTTGTTATCTAAATTTAAATATTTTAGGAATAAGAAATAACCTATGGGTATCTTGACTTTTCTTGTATTCTTAATGTTGAAATAAGATAAATTTCATAGGAAAGCATTAGTGTGGTAAAAATGGTCTCATGTTTCAACAAGTTTAAATTAAGATAAGAGACATTTGAGAGAAGTAAAGGAGGAGGCGGGCTGTGTTCTGTGATGTATAAAAGACTGGCTGTAAGCTAGTGATTGAACAGGAAGCTAGTTGTTTATTTCCTTTCCATAAAAGGTGGAAATTGAAGTCTTAGGATAGAGGGAAAAAGAGCATAAAGCTAGCTTATATTTCTTTGATTTTCCAGGACTGTTCACTTGGGTAAAAAATAACTTTTTATGTGACCCTTTGTAGCTGGACAAGCATAGGAATTATTGTAACTTTATGATTTTTTAACCAAAATTTTGAGGTTGATTTTGCCATTGGTAAGGTTGTTTGGGGGTGCATTTCTATAACTTTTTAAAGTAGTAATAGTTGTTTCCATTACAAGGATGTAGATTTTTTATTAATAAAAACATTCACCAATTTAAATTACGATGAAATTTGAGGGTTTATGTGGGATTAATGAAAAACTGTTCTTTGGGTGAGGCTTGCATATTAAAAAATAATGCATAAATTATAAAACCAAGTCTTTGAAATGCGAAGTTAAAAATATATTAAAAACATATGAAGAGTCATGTTAAAAAAAAAAAAAGAGGGGGAAGTGATATATTGAAAAGGGAACCCTAAGAACTATGAGACTGTATGCTAGATTTTGGATTTTATTAATGATCCTGGATCCGAAATAGGCTGGACTTTGCTACACTGTCACTGTTTTATTGAGAGCCATAGGCACTGGAAAGGACTCAGTTTCCTACATGCGGGCCTATTCACTTGAAGTCAAGCTGTGAGCAGTTACCTGGCCTAATTAAAGAATGCTAAAACATGAGTTAAAGTCATTTGATTTTGGAAAACTCAAGCCAACAGAACTGAGGTATTTAGAGAAACCAATCTGCCAACACTGTAGATAAGGTGCAGTTGATGTTTTCTGGGATCCAAAAAAATTCACCTTTAAAAAAAGGAGGCGTGGTTCAGAAGTACATGTTTAACTTAAAATTGGCTCTCTTAATATTGCATAAGTCAAGTGAAGGAAGTAGAAATTGCATGTATGGTTCTACAGGCTTTTATAGAATGACACTTGGTTCTTACAGTCTGTCTACTTAAAGTCTATCAGGTGCCTGATAATCTCTGGGTAATGGAAGCAGTTTTTCTCACTTTGCACTTGATTAGTGAGGATCATTTCTCATTTTCAGAAACCTGTAACATTATCTCACTCTGTTTCGAAGTTGGTGGATTTTTATTTTTTAGCAAAGCATGGTCCAATGAAGGGTAGAATTGGAATTTTAAGATGTATAAAAATGTACTTATTTTATTTTGTTTTATTTATGTCCAGATTCTTGATGGAATTTTGAAAGGGTGTTTGGTATGGCTCCTTTTTGTCAGCTATCTCTGATTATTCTAAAGAAAGGATCTCACTCTCAGTGGTGTTTGCCCTGGGGTTTGTTGTCATTGCTCCCAAATTTAACAGCTGGGTCTATTGATGAAGTCCAGAGCAATTTAAAATAATAGCGAGCAACAAATCTTTTAAGCAGGGTTTTAGGCTAAGGGAGTATTTTAATTAATAAATAACATACATTTGAGGTTACTTTTTTGAAAACTACGATATTGTTGACTACAGTTTTGAGAGATGATTTTTATCTCTCATGAACAGGGTTGCCCAACTAGAATTGATCATTTAAAGCATTTAAACTGATAATTACCATTTATATGAAAAATAATAATGTTAAGTCAGGCATTTTGTTGAGGACCCTACTTGGATTTAAAAAACAGCTATGATTATTGAGATGTTTTAAAAGAAATCATAAAAATTCTCCCAAATTAAGTTTTCATTGTCAGTCAAGACTATTTTAATACTTTTGAGAGTTTATAGTGCCCAGACTCTTCATTAAATCTTTTTAAAAATCATCACTTTAATCTTGGTAAATAAGAAAGGAAAAGGAAGATGCTGTCGTAATCATGTAAGTAATATCTCCAGTTGCCCTAACGTGGTATGCTGCACAGAGCAGAGCAAGCTCACGGTAAACAATTGATCATTGCAATGTACAAAAAAGGTAAAAACGTACCAAATTATCTTCACCAGCTCTAATTCTGAAGCCAAGTGAACTGCTATAAAGATATGTATGCAGAGGATAAAGGCGTCATCCTCACAAAGGTCTCTGACAGTAATCTGACAAATACTTTCCTGACTTTTACATTCCTTGTGTTTTTTGTTTTTGTTTTTGTTTTTGTTTTTACCCTCTGGTTCTGAGAACTACTTTTGATGAGCATTTAAAAACCAAAATCTTGGCCGGGCACGGTGGCTCACGCCTGTAATCCCAGCACTTTGGGAGGCCGAGGCGGGCGGATCACAAGGTCAGGAGATCGAGACCATGGTGAAACCCCGTCTCTACTAAAAATACAAAAAATTAGCTGGGCGCGGTGGCAGGTGCCTGTAGTCCCAGCTACTTGGGAGGCTGAGGCAGGAGAATGGCAGGAACCCGGGAGGCGGAGCTTGCAGTGAGCCGAGATCGCGCCACTGCACTCCAGCCAGGGGGACAGAGCAAGACTCCGTCTCAAAAAAAAAAAAAAAAAAAAAAAGTTTGTTTTTTCAGTTTCCAAAGGGTTTGCCCTTTCTTCGTGTTCATAATATATATAATCTTATATATGTGTATATATATGATAGCTTTAGCATTTATAGGGGCTAGATTATGAATAACTGTTTGAAAATGTGATCATTGTTCAGGTCTCTGGTTTCAAATTTGTGTACTTACTGGGTTTAGTCCTTAAAACTTACAGAAAGAAAATTTTCTTTTTAAAGCTCACGTCTTGAAGCAATAGTAAATCCCTAGGAATTTAGCTAGAACAGTGTGACAGCTTTTTTGTCCTTTTAATGTTGCTGTTTTATGCAGACTACTTTAAATAAATCATATTCTTTTGAAATAATCTTCCAAAGTCGTCCTTTTAAATTTTTGTAGTCTTTTAATACTACTCAGAATGTGATTGACTCAGTGGCTTATCTTCCATTCTACTAATATTTACCAAAAAGAAAAAAGATGCTTCTGCGTGTGGGTTAGGTATCTCAGTCTTGGCACAACTGACATTTCGGGCCGGATAATTTTCTGTTGTGGTGCTGTCCTGTGCGTTGTATGCACTGTTTGCGGCATCCCTGGCCTCTACCCGCCCAATACCATTAGACTCTCTTCCAGTTGTGACAACCAAGAAAGGTCTACTGCGGGGCAAAGTAACTCCTGATTGAGAACCCCTGATGTTTCCAGAAATAGTAGAACACTTTCCAGTGATGTTGGACCATTTGTTACTTTAACTGTTTCTGTCTTATCCTTGATATTCTACTTGTTTTAGTGGTAGCAGTCCAAAATGTATTCTTTGGAGAACGATTTGCTGTTTTGTTGTTGTTGTTGTTGTTGTTGTTGTTATTGAGTCAGAGGCTTGCTCTGTCATCCAGGCTGGAGTACAGTGGTGCAATCACGGCGTCCTGCAGCCTGGACCTCCTGGGCTCAAGTGATTTTCCCACTTCAGTCTCCCGAGTAGCTGGAGTTTCAGGCACGTGCCACCATGCACAGCTAATTTTTAATTTTTTTTGTAGAGAGAGGATCTTGCTATGTTGCCCAGTCTGACCTTGAACTCCTAGGCTTAAGCATTCCTCCCACCTCGGTTTCCCAAAGTGCCAGGATTATAGGCATGAACCGTTGTGCTTGGGCTCTGTTTACTATTATTATTTCTTTTTTTTTGAGACAGAGTTTCACTCTTGTTGCCTAGGCTGGAGTGCAATGGTGTGATCTTGGCTCACCACAACCTCCACCTGTGAGGTTCAAGCGATTCTCCTGCCTCAGCCTCCCAAGTAGGGATTACAGGCATGCGCCACCATGCCCAGCTATTTTTGTATTTTTAGTAGAGATAGGGTTTCTCTATGTTGGTCAGGCTGGTCTCGAACTCCTGACCTCAGGTGATCTGCCCGCCTCAGCCTCCCAAAGTGCTGGGATTACAGGTGTGAGCCACCACACCTGGCCTCCATTTACTTTTTTTTTTTTTTTTTTTTTGAGACAGAGTCTTGCTCTGTCGCCAGGCTAGAGTGCAGTGGCATGATCTCAGCTCACTGTAACCTCTGCCTCCTGGGTTCAAGTGATTCTCCTGCCTCAGCCTCCCAAGTAGCTGGGACTACAGGCGCATGCCACTATGCCCGGCTAATTTTTGTACTTTACGTACAGACGGGGTTTCACCATGTGACCAGAATGGTCTCGATCTCTTGACCTCATGATCTACACGCCTTGGCCTCCCAAAGTGCTGGGATTACAGGCGTGAGCCACTGCACCCAGCCACCATTTACTATTTTTAAGTGTTGTATATATTTTTTAAAAATGTGTTTGGGCTACTGCCTAAATTGGAGTGACAGTGCTTTTCCAATCCCTTTTTCACACACATAATACATTGAAAACTGCTGTTAAGAGTATGGCCAGGCACAGTGGCTCCCGCCTGTAATCCCAGCACTTTGAGAGGCCAAGGCGGGTGGATCACTTGAGGTTGGGAGTTCGAGACCAGCCTGACTGACATGGAGAAACCCCCTCTCTACTGAAAATACAAAATTAGGCAGGCATGGTGGCACATGCCTTTAATCCTAGCTACTCAGGAGACTGAGGCAGGAGAATCGCTTGAAGCCAGGAGGCAGAGGTTGTGGTAAGCTGAGATCGCGCCATTGCACTCCAGCCAGGCAGCAAGAGCAAAACTCTTGTCTCAAAAAAAAAAGGAAAAAAAAGTTTACCCTGGCCAGGCACAGTTGCTCATACCTGTAATCCCAGCACTCTGAAAGCCTGAGGTAGGTAGATCACTTGAGGTCAGGAGAGCAAGACCAGCCTGGCCAACATGGTGAAACGTCATCTCTACTAAAAATACAAAAATTAGCTGGGCGTGGTGGCACACGCCTGTAATTCCAGCTACTCGGGAGGCTGAGGCAAGAGAACTGAACCCAGGAGGCGGAGGTGGCCATGAGCCGAGATCATGTCACTGCACTCAAGCCTGGGTGTCAGAGTAAAACTCTGTCTCAAAAAACAAAAACAAACAAATATAGTCGTGTGCAGAGTAACAACATGTTGGTCAAACAGTGGACCACGTATTATGACAGTGGTTCTATAAGATGATAATACCATATTTTTACAGTGCTTTTTCTGTGCTTAGATATGTTTAGATATGCAAATTCTTCCCATTGTGTTACAGTTGCTGCCCTTTTCAGTACTGTTACATGCTGCCCAGGTTTGTAGCCTAGAAGCAATACAGCTGAGGTGGGTAGTAGGCTATACCATCTGGTTTGTGTCTCTATGATGTTCGCATGACAGAATCACCTAACAATGTGTTTCTCAGAACGTGTCTCTGTCGTTAAGTGATGCAAGACTGTACATGTCTGGTTTTGCTAATAATTAATAATGTATTCCGGTGTTTGTTGACTCAGTATTTTAAAAAACACAGTTCTGACTTTATCTTGACAGAGTTTTGCTAATATATTAGTGTTTTAATATCAATTGATTATTCTGGTTCCCCACCCCCACCGATTGCTATTAAGATTAATAAGGTGTAGTTTCTTCTTCTACCTCAGCTTTCAGATTGAACTAACTCGAGTCCCCTGGAGTCTGCTGATTGGATTTAAAGTAACTCAGATTAAAATATTGACCCCCAATGTGGACTTATAACAGGAAGAGATGTAACCAGCTTAATGTACTAGAACTAAAGAAGCTAACAATTGGAAGTTTTTCCCTGTTAGTCTTCAGAAGGGGATGAAATTGTACAAATAATGAAATAAAAGAGAGACAAAGAAAGTACATCATTATTTTCCACTGATCTCCAAATATTTAGACTTACTAAGATACTGGCAGTGAATATTTTGAGGAGAGAAACTTAAGATTCCTTAAAACTTACCCTGTAGTCAATAGAAAATCCTTGCCTACTTTCACTTGCAGTATCATTATGCCTTCCTCTTCCTTAAGTAAAGATCACAACTTCTGTAGTCTTAGAAACTTTTATTTTGCAAATAAGGAATAGGAACCAGGGAGGAGGTAAGTGCCTTTCTCAAGGGCACAGCTACTATCTAGCACCAGAGCTCGGGTTTTTTAAAATTATAGTACGACTTTACAATGCTTAAATAAAGCTTTTTCCTGTGACTTGTGTGGAAATGTATCTTTCTATATTCAAATATATATAATCAAATCCAGAATATAAAAAAGAATGGTAACGGCCGGGTGCAGTGGCACATGCCTGTAATCCCAGCACTTTGGGAGGCTGAGGTGGGAGAATCACTTGTGGTCAGCAGTTCAAGACCAGCCTGGCCAACGTGGTGAAACCCTGTCTCTACTAAAAATACAAGAATTAGCTGGGCTTGGTGGCAAGTACCTGTGATGCCAGCTGATCAGGAGGCTGAGGAAGGAGAATATCTTGAACCCGGGAGGCAGAGGCTGCAGTGAGCTGAGATCATGCCACTGCATTCCAGCCTGGGCAACAGAGAGAAACCCCATCTCCAAAAAAAAAAAAAAAAAAAAAGTAACAGAATTAACGCCCAAGTTAAAGACATTCCTTAATTTCTTAATTTAAAAAGTGACTTTCATTTTTGTGCAACTCACCCATTACTGCTATACTTGAATAAGGTGTCTCGTTGTTGATACAGTAAATAGGTGATTTTTAAAATAAATTGCTAATGCGTTTCTATTTTCAGCTGTCCTGTAACCCTTCATGGAATTTCTTTTCTTGTGTATATCCTCCGTGCATGGAAGTTGAGCTCCAGTCCTTTTAGGGGCTTGGCATTTGTTGATACATCTGTCCAAATGGAAGTTTGATCTAAAGCAGTGATTTTCAACATGGCTTTGAAGAACCACCAATGGAGTGAGACTCTTTTATAGTCAAAAGACTGAGTTTTAAATAGATGGTTTAAGTTTCTTCTTCTTCTTCTTCTTCTTATTATTATTTTGCAGAATCTTGCTATGCCCAGGCTGGTCTGGAACTCGAGTCCTCCCGCCTCAGTCTCCTGAGTAGCTGGAATTATAGACGTGTGCCAGTGCACCTGGAACACCCTTATAAAGTACACCGTTCAGTGGGTTTTGTGCATCTGTCTCACCACTATCTAATTCCAGAACATTTTCATCCCCCCAGAAAGAAAGCTGTGTTCGATAGCGATTACTCCCCATTTCCCCCTTCCTCTGGCAGCCACGAATTTATTTCCTGTCTCAGTGGATTTGCCTATATGCGGTGTGTCTTATCAGTGAAATCGTATGAAAGTGGTCTTTGTGATTGTCTTCCTTCAGTTAGCATGTTTTCAGGGTTTATCCACGTCGTGTCATTTATCAGTACTTCATTCCTTTTTGTGGCCAAATGAGATTACATTGTGTGGATAAACCACGTTTTGTTTATCTGTTCATCTGTTGGCACTTGAATTGTTTTCATCTGTAGTGAACATTTGCTTTCTCACTTTCTTGATACTTTTCGTAGTTTTCAGTGTATAGTCTCTTACCTTTATGCTGAAATTTGTATCTGGGCATCTTATTCTTTTAGATACTATTGTAAATGGAATTGTTTAATTTCCTTTTCAGTTACTTTATTGCTGTTGTGTATATAAACACAACTGCTTTATGCGTGTGCGTCTTATACTCTAAAACTCATCTGAATTCATTTATTAGCTCTAGTAGCTTTCATGTGGATTCTTTGCGATTTTCTATAAATAGGATCATATAATCTATAAGTGATACAGCTGTACTTCTCTCTCTCCAATTTGGGTGCCTTTTGTTTCTTTTAGACTAATTGCTCTGACTAGAATTTTTAGTACAATGTTAAATCGTAATGGTGAAAACAGAAATCATTGTCATTTTCTTGATCAGAGGAGAAAAGCTTTCAGTCTTTCACCTTTGAGTATGATATTGTGAGGCTTTTTAAATCAATGCCCTTTATCATGTTGAAAAATTTTCCTTCTATTCCTAGTTTTCTAAGTGTTTATATTATGAAGTGTATTGGATTTTTTCAAATGCCTTTTTTATATCAACTATGCTAGTCGTCTTTTTTCTTTGTTCTATCAGTTATTTGATTAATTTTCTTATGTTGAACAGCTTTTACATTCCTGGGATAAAAGTGAGATAAATCCTATTTGGTCAGTATAATTCTTTTAATATATTTTTAGACTTGGTTTGCTAGCAGTTTGCTGAGATTTTGCATCCATATTCATAGAAGACAATTTTCTCTTACGATAGCTGTCTGGCTTTGACAGTGGAGTAGGTGTCATCGAATATGTTAGGAAATATTCCCTATATAATATTACCTATAAAAAATACCTTATTTTTTTGGAAAAGTTTGAAAAGAATTGGTTTAAATTCTTATTTAAATTTTTTGTGGAGGCCAAGCTCAGTGGGTCATGCCTGTAATTCTAGCACTTTGGGAGGCCGAAGTGGGCAGATTGCCTGAGCTCAGAAGTTTGAGACCAGCCTGGGCAACATGGTGAGACCCCGCCTCTACTAAAAATACAGAAAATTAGGTGGGCATGGTGGGACACACCTATAGTGCCAGCTACTCAGGAGGCTGAGACACAAGGATCGCTTGAACCTGGGAGGCGGAAGTTACGGTGAGCCAAGATCGCGCCACTTCACTCCAGCCTGGGTGACAGAGAGAGACTCTGTCTCTAAATAAATAAATAAATAAATAAATTTTGTGGAATTCACTTGTGAAGTCACCTGGTTCTGGATTTTTCATTGTTGGGGTGTTTTGTTTTGTTTTGTTTTGTTTTTTGAGTTGGAGTCTCGCTCTGTCGCCAAGGCTGGAGTGCAGTGGCGTGATCTCGGCTCACTGCAACCTCTGCCTGCTGGGTTCAAGTGATTCTCTTGCCTCAGCCTCCCGAGTAGTTGGGACTACAGGTGTATGCCACCACGCCCTGCTAATTTTTGTGTTTTCAGTAGAGATGGGGTTTCTCCGTGTTAGCTAGGCTGGTCTGGAATTCCTCACCTCAGGCAGTCCTCCCACCTCAGCCTCCCAAAGTGCTGGTATTATAGGTGTGAGCTACCGTGTCTGGCCTTTTGTTGGGAGATTTTTGATTTAATCTCTTCACTTGTTATAAGCCTGTTGTAATTTTATATTTCTTCTTCAGTCGGTTTAGGTAATTTGTGTTTTCCTTGGAATTTGTCCATTTCATCTAGGCTATCTGATTTGTCAGTTCATAGTATTTTATTATCTTTTTTATTTTTTAAAATCAGTAGTAAAAATTTCATGTCTGAGTTTAGTTATTTATGTCATCTCTCTTTTTTTTCTTGGTCAGTCTAGCTAAAGTTTTTTCAGTTTTGTTCATCTATTCAAAGATGAACAAATTTTTCATTTTCCTGATTCTATTATTTCTTTTTTTTTGTTTCATTTATCTCCACTCTAATCTTAATTATTTCCTTCCGTCTGCTAGCTTTGGGTTTAGTTTTCACTTCTTTTTCTCGTTCTTCAAGGTGTAAAATTAGATTATTGATTTGAGATTATTCTTTTTATAAAATATAAAATATTTTTTAAAATCTGTTTTAAAATATGTTTATAGCCACCAGTTTCCCTCTGAGCACTACTTCCACTGCATCCTGTAAGTTTTGGTGTGTTACAGTTTTTCTTTTTCTTCTTTTTTTTTTGAGACGGGCTCTTACTCTGTTGTTGCCTGGGCTGGAGTGCAGTGGCGTGATCTTGGCTCACTGCAAACTCTGCCTGCCCAGGCTCAAGCAATCCTCCTGCCTCAGCCTCCTGTATATTTTCATTTTCATTTGTTTCAAAGTATTTCCTAATTTTGTTTGCATTTTCTTCCTCCACACATTCGTAAAGAGTATGTTGTTTACTTTTCATATATGTGTGAGTTTTCCAGTTTTACTTCTGGTTTTAGTTTTATTCCATTGTGTTTGGAGAAAATACTTTTTATGATTTTAATCTTTTTTTTTTGGAGACGACGAAGATTTGCTCTTGTTATAGTTGTTACCCAGGCTGGGGTGCATGGTGCAACCTCGGCTCACTGCAACCTCCACCTCCTGGGTTCGAGTGATTGTCCTCCCTCGGCTTCTGGAGTAGCTGGGATTACAGGCATTGCCACCACACCCAGCTAATTTTTTATGTTTTTAGTAGAGATGTGGTTTCACCATGTTGGCCAGGCTGGTCTCGAACTCCTGACCTCGTGATCCACCCGCCTTGGCCTCCCAAAGTGCTGGGATTACAGGCGTGAGCCAACGTGCCTGGCTGATTTTAATCTTTTAAAATGTATCGAGACTTGTTTTGTGGCCCAACATATGTTCTATTCTGGAGAACGTTTTATGTGCACTAGAGGACAATGTGTATTCTGTTGTTAGGTGGAATGCTTTTATATGTCTGCTACATCTAGTTATTGCTTATATGTCTGTTAGATCTGTTATTTCACTATTGATCTTTTGTGTAGATGTTCTATCCATTTTTTGAGTGTGGTTGTGTTGAGGTCTTCAGTTTTTATTGTAAAACTATTTCTCCCTTCAATCGGTGTCAGTGTTTGCTTCATGTATTTTGGGACTCTGCTGTTTGCTGAATATAATGTATATATTATGTTTTTTGGTGAATTGATTCTTTTATTAGTATGTAATATCCTCCTTTTTCTCTAATGACAGTTTTTGCTTAAAGTCTGTTTTTTTCTGATGTTAGTACAGGCTTCCCAGCTCTCTTGGTTACCATTTGCATGGAATACCTTTTTCCATTCAATCTATTTGCATCTTTGGATCTAAAGTTAGTCTCTTGGCTGGGCACAGTAGCTCACGCTTGTAATCCCAGCACTTTGGGAGGCTGAGGCAAGTGGATTACCTGAGGTCAGGAGTTCAAGACAGCCTGGCCCACATGGTGAAACCCGATGTCTACGAAAAATACAAAAATTAGGGCTGGGTGCAGTGGCTCACACCTGTAATGCCAGCACTTTGGGAGGCTGGGCAGTTGGATCACAAGGTCAAGAGATTGAGACCATCCTGGCCCACATGGTGAAACCCCATCTTGACTAAAAAATACAAAAATTAGCTGCACATGGTGGCACACACCTATAATCCTAGCTACTTGGAAAACTGAGGCAGGAGAATCGCTTGAACCTGGGAGGTGGAGGTTGCAATGAACCGAGATCACGCCACTGCACTCCAGCCTGGCAACAGAGTGAGACTCTGTCTCAAAAAACAACAATAACAACAACAACAACAACAACAACCCGAAAAACTAAAATTAGCTGAGTGTGGTGGTGGGTACCTGTAATCCCAGCTACTCCAGAGCCTGAGGCAGGAGAATTGCTTCAACCTGGGAAGCAGAGGTTGAAGTGAGCTGCGATGGCACCACTACACTCCAGCCTATGTGACAGGGTGAGACTCTGTCTCAAATAAATAAATAAAATTAGTCTCTTGTAGACAGCTTACAGTTCAATCATGAGTTTTTAAAAATCCATTTTGCCAACCTTTTCTTTTTGATGGAGAGTTAATCCACTTGCATTTATCGTAATTACTGATAAGGAAGGACTTCTGCCATTTTGCTGTTTGTTTTCTGTATGTCTTACACCTTTTTTTTTTTTTTTTTTTTGAGACAGGGTCACTGTCTCACCTAGACTGGAGGGCAGTAGCATGATCACGGCTCACTGCATCCTCAACCTCCCCAGGCTCAGGTGATCCTCCCACCTCAGTCTCCCAAGTAGGTGGGCTACAGGCACATGCTACCATGCCTGGCTGATTTTTTTGTATTTTTTTTTTTTTTAATAGAGATAAGGTCTTATTTTGTTGCCTAGGTTTACGTTATACCTTTTTTGGTCTCTCATTTTCAACATTCCTATCTTCTTTTGTGTTTAATTGCTTTTGTAGTGAACCATTTTGACTTCCTTCTCATTTCCTTTTGTGCATATTTTTTAGTTTATATTTTTGTGTGGTTACCATAGGAATTATACTTAACATCCTAAATTTCAACAGTCTAGTTTGAATTTGCAGTAGTATGCGAATCTTTGCATCTATACAGCTTCACCCCCCTTTTATATTATTGTCACACATTACATCTTCATACGTTTTGTATAGAAAATGATCTAGGCCGGGCGCGGTGGCTCACGCCTGTAATCCCAGCACTTTGGGAGGCCGAGGCGGGCGGATCACGAGGTCAGGAGATCGAGACCATCCTGGCTAACATGGTGAAACCCCGTCTCTACTAAAAATACAAAAAACTAGCCGGGCGTGGTGGCGGGCGCCTGTAGTCCCAGCTACTCGGAGGCTGAGGCAGGAGAATGGCCTGAACCTGGGAGGCGGAGCTTGCAGTGAGCCGAGATCGCGCCACTGCACTCCAGCCTGGGCGACACAGCGTGAGACTCTGTCTCAAAAAAAAAAAAAAAAAAAAAAAAAAAAAAGTGGAGGTACAAACCAAAAATACAATACTGCTGGCTTTTCTAGTTGTCTACATAGTTACATTTACCAGTGATCTTTATTTCTTCATATGGCTTTGAGTAACTGTTCAATGTCCTTTCATTTCAGCCGCTAGCACTCTCTTTAGCATCTGTTTTAGAGTAGATCAATGGTAATGAGTTGCCTCAGCTGTTTTTCTGCAAATATCTTAATTTCTGCCTCATTTCTGAAGGACTGTTTTGCAAGATATATAATTCTTGCTCTATAGGTGGTTTTATTTTTATTTTTTATTTTATTTATTTTTTTAAGACTGCGTCTTGCTCTGTTGCCCAGGCTGGAGTGCCATGGTGTGATCTTGGCTCACCGCAACCTCTGCCTTCTGGGTTCAGGTGATTCTTGTACCTCAGCTACTGATTAGCTAGGATTACAGGCATGCACCACCACACCCGGCTAATTTTTTTTTTTTTTTTTTTAAAGTAGAGACAGGGTTTTGCCCAGTTGGCCAGGCTGGTCTCAAACTCCTGCTCTCAAGGGATATGCCCATGTTGGCCTCCCAAAATGCTGGGGTTACACATGTGAGCCATAGCACCCACCCTTTTTCATACTTTACATATGTTATCTTGCTGTCTTCCAACTCCTGTGATTTCTGATGAGAAATTGGCTGTCAATCAGAAAACATAATATATACATTATATTCACCCAAATAGCAGAGTCCCGAAATATATGAGGCAAACACTGACGCCGATTGAAGGGAGAAATAGTTTTACAATAAAAACTGAAGACCTCAACACAACCACACTCAAAAAATGGATAGAACGTCTACACAAAAGATCAATAGTGAAATAACAGATCTAACAGACATATAAGCAATAACTAGATGTAGCAGACATATAAAAGCATTCCACCTAACAACAGAATACACATTGTCCTCTAGTGCACATAAAACGTTCTCCAGAATAGAACATATGTTGGGCCACAAAACAAGTCTCGATACATTTTAAAAGATTAAAATCAGCCGGGCACGTTGGCTCACGCATCCCAGCACTTTGGGAGGCCAAGGCGGGTGGATCACGAGGTCAGGAGTTTGAGACCAGCCTGGCCATCGCGGGGGAAATCCCGCCTCTACTAAAAACACAAAAAATTAGCTGGGTGTGGTGGCAGGCACCGGTAATCCCGGCTACTGGGGAGGCTGAGGCAGGAGAATCGCTTGAACCTGGGAGGCAGAGGTTGCAGTGAACTGAGATTACGCCACTGCACTCCAGCCTGGGCCACAGAGCAAGACTCCAACTCAAAAAAAATAAAAAAAAAAGAAATTGGCTGTTAATCTTTTTGAGGAAGAATAAGTTTTTGATGAATCTTTTTTGCTGCTTTCAAGATTTTCTCTTTTTGTCTTTCAACAGTTTGATTATAAATGTATTTCTTTTTTTTTTTTTTTTTTTTGAGACAGAGTTTCACTCTTGTTGCCCCGGCTGGAGTGCAATGGCACGATCTCCTCTCACTGCAACCTCCACCTCCCACATTCAAGCAATTCTCCTGCCTCAGCCTCCCTAGTAGCTGGGATTATAGGCATGTGCCACCACGCCCAGCTAATTTTGTATTTTTAGTAGAGACGGGGTTTCTCCATGTTGGTCAGGCTGGTCTTGAACTCCCGATCTCCGGTGATCTGCCTGCCTCAGCCTCTAAAGTGCTGGGATTACAGGTGTGAGCCACCGTGCCTGGCCCAGTTTTTTCTTTTCTTTTTTTTTTTTTAGATGAAGTTTCACTCCCGTTTGCCCAGGCTGGAGTGCAATGGCACAATCTTGGCTCACTGCAACCTCCACCTCCCAGTTCAAGCAGTTCTCTTGCCTCAGCCTCCTAAGTAGGTGAGACCAGGTGCCCGCCACCATGCCTGGCTAATTTTTTTTGTATTCTTAGTAGAGGTGCAGTTTCACCATGTTGGCCAGGTTGGTCTTGAACTCCTGACCTCAGGTGATCCGCCCACCTCGGCCTCCCAAAGTGCTGGGTTTGTAGACATGAGTCACTGTGCCCAGCCAAACCCACAGTTTTTAAGACAGGAATTTTGCCTAAAACTTAAGTGAGACAATTTCTCATTGTTTTAATATTGCCCCAATATTTCTAATTTTTAAACTAGAAATAACACTACCATGTTATGATTTAGTAAAATAATACCTTTTTACATTTTCCTGAAACTTTGAATAATGCCCTGGTTATTGTCAGAAAACTTAGTTGTTTAACTTAGCGTAATTGGTTAAATTGAAATTGTATTTTATCTGCAATAACTGCTGTGCATATACATTTCCGCCTTGGAGCACATGGTCTTTAACATTCATTGAGTATATGAAGTCATTAATAGACGTTCATTGTTTTCTCATTAAAGTTTTCCGTGTCTTTTGTTAAATTGATTTTCCCTCAAAATGTACTCTTCTAGAATTTTAACCTTTCAGATTTTCAACTTGAGAAGGAAAGCTTGATTTAAAACAAACACACACTGTTCTTTGTTTTGTCTTCATCAACTTTGCCAATATGTTGACTGATATACCATATACAACACTTTCTCATTATCTTGTAAATATCAGAAATATTTTAGTAAAATCAATTAGGACAATGAAAACAGTCAATTTCCCAACTCCAATTTTTGGTACTAGGGCTTTTCTAAGCAATTCATTTATTCAGTTTTAATAATTAATCCAAGAAAGATAGTGGTTTAAAAGTATGTGTGTTTATAAAACCAGTTACATATGTGTATGGAATTCTTTTCAAAAAGTAATTTGAGGCTGGACGCGGTGGCTCACGCTTGTAATCCTAGCACTTTGGGAGGCCTAGGTGGGTGGATTGCCTAGGGTCAGGAGTTCGAAACCAGCCTGGGCAACAGAGTGAAACCCTGTCTCTACTAAAAATACAAAAAAATTAGCCGAGCATGGCAGCGTGCACGTGTACTCACAGCTACTTGGAAGGCTGAGGCAGGAGAATTGCTTGAACCCAGGAGGCGAAGGTTGCAGTGAGCCAAGATTGCACCACTGCACTCCAGCCTGGGTGAGAGAGAGAGACTCGATCTCCAAAAAATAAAAGGGAATTTGAACCTTAAGAGGCCTATCATTATAAACATGACATCCATGATACTAGAGAAACTCAAGTGAAGATACTGTACTTAAAAACTTGCATGATTTTTACCGTGTTTTTTTTTTTTTAAAGAAAACTTTGAAGTTAACTTTAAAATGCTGGACACTTTTTATATATGATAGTGAAATTATGATTAAAATATATAAAGCAAGTAAAACAAAACTTAATGAGAAAGCAACATAGATGTCATTAAGTAATAGAAGGACATTTGGCTTTTCAAATGTATTGTGTCTCACTACATAATAGCTAGATTAAATGAAATTATTGATTTCTGCTTCATTACTGACATACATTTATGAGCAGTTTCTTCAGCACCATAGCACAATGTCAGAGGTCATAACTTTCTTTCTTTGGAAGAATAAAAGCTTTCAGATGGCAAATCCCAGAAACCTTCACTGTGGCTTTTGCTTTTTTCCTCTTGCGTAGAACTACTGGAGAGGCATAGTTGAAAGAAACATCTCGTAAATCATCAAGAGAAAGCCTTTTCCTCCTAAGCCGCCTTAAAATCATTGACAACTAACAGAATTCCTCTGCAGATAATATTGTTTTTCCCAGATTTTGAAATATTTTGGTAGGACATGGTTCATTGTAACATGCTTCCTGTGCCTCCTATTTTATGTGAAATTTCATTTGTATTTTTAAAGCATTCTGTTTGAAATAAGTTAGAATATTTAACCTGTGTTAAATATGTACATGTTCTATTCTCCAATAAAAGTCGAATCTCTTATGATATCGGGATGGAACAGTAAAGAGTTAGGGATTTGGAAGTTTCTGTTACTCAGCTTTGTCATATAACCTAAGCCTTTGTATTAGTGGCTCAAATGTTTTCATATTGAGTAAAGCCACTGCTTTTACCGTAGCTACTCCATTTTGTACCTGATGATGTTCCTAGACATGAATTCCATTTTAGAATGAAAAACTCTTTTAATATTATAATGGCGTTTTGAATGTTAGGCATTATCAAGCTTGGAGAAGGTATGTACGTGTGTACATGTATGTATATGTACATACACACGTATGTGCGATACATAGTTTTGTTGTGTATATATTGCTGTAAAGTTGCTTTTTCCACTCTGTGGTGAACTCAGCAGTTAAAATCTTAAAAATTCATCATATCTTTAAAATGTATGTTTTGATAAGATGGTTATGAAAAGGTAAAGAAGTGATTTTTTTTTCCTACTAATGGTCTGGTGATTAAGGGGAAAAAACAAGGAAAATACTGTGTTCTCGAAGGTTGGATCCTCCCAGCACTTAACTTTAAGATGGTTTTCATATTATGGAGATGTTGCAGCATCCTGTTGAAATCCTCTTGATAGTCCAAAACCTTTCCAATGACTTCTTCCCTCCCGTACAAGTAAGGGCTAACCACGAGTTCAGTCACATGGATTAGGGAGGTAAGGAAGTGGTTCTGTAGTGGACAGAGGAACTCCCATCATTCTTCAGCTCATGGATTGTTTATCCTGAAAAAAGCTCACTCTTGGTTAAAATAAAAAGTGAAATTATTGTGATATATAATTTTATTTGGAGAACCAGTTGGTTGTTTTTTGTTGTTGTTGTTGTTTTTCTGTTTTTGAGACAGAGCTTCACTCTCACGCAGGCTGGAGTGCAGTGCCACCATCTTGGCTCACTGCAACTTCCGCCTCCAGGGTTCAAGCGATTCTCCTGTCTCAGCCTCCTGAGTAGCTGGCACTACGGGCGCGCCCCACCACACCCGGCTAACAGATGATTGTTAACACAAATTCATTTGTAATTTGTTGGCAAATAACTTTTCAAGGAGAATACTATGCTCTGTCTATATGATAGCCTTTGGATGGTATCTGTAAAAATGAGCTAATGTAGACAAGTGTTAGGCGTTTTAATAGCTTCACACTTACTGAATAGTCTACCTTTGCCTCTTTCTCCAGCTGGTGCCAATTCAGAAGGGGATGAATTGTTTATCTAAATGTCTTATCACAAAGTTTCCCTCTTAGTTTTTTCTCATTGGAGTTCATGTTTGCTGATAGACCAAGTCAAGTCAAAAGGAGTTGTATTCCTTTTTTAGTTTCTTTTAATGCCTTTTTAGCTCAAAGGTTAACCTTTTTGGATCTTAAAAGTGGTATATTATTTTCCTTATGGAACTCTATTTTGGACTTTCAGTACTCAGGGTTTTTTGGGTGTATAATTCCAGGGGACCTTGGATGTTGTGATCCCAAATCAAAGACATTTATCTCTTCTTTTAAGGAAAGGGGGATTAGGAACTTCCTGCTGCTTTTGCAAACACTAAAGTATCCGTTAGGGCTTGGAATTGCCCTGAGGTCACTTTTACAAATGCTTCACATACTCTCAAGGCCCCATGTCTGCTCAGGGCTTCACGTTCCTGCTTTTAGGGACAAGGATTCCTGATTCTTCATTAAGGGAATTCCTAATAGTCTAATACCTCTGTTTATAGAATCAATGACTCAATCAAATGAAAAACACAGTTGGGATTATCTAAAGAGAGTATTATATCCCTGGAGGCAAGTGGAAAATATCCTGATTAGCCTGAAAATTCAGATTTACTTTTTAAGGGTTTTGTCATAGATGCGGTGGAAACTGATTCATGAGGCAAGGACACAAATGAGAAAGCGTTGGCACTGAGGTCTTTGGATGATAATATTTTGTTTCAGTCTATAGACTGTCATTGTAGCCTTAATTAAAAAATAGATACATTACTTTCAACAACTCCTTTTTGAATAATATGAATATGTGACAGTTGATATTTTATTAAATGATTTTGGTGGTAGACAGTATGAAAAGTATTTTTATTTGAATAAAGAATAAATTATTATATTTTCTGATTATATTCAGTATCGTTATTAGAGTATTTTATCTGTATATGTGTAAAGCTCTATGAAGAGCTGCTATATAAAATTCTGCTAAGAAGTTAAAGAACTCTCTAAACTCCTTGTGGGATTACCCTTTGACTTCATTAAACTGAGGTTTTTAAGGATTGTTCTCAAATTTTAACTTTAGCAACATCAAACAATGTTTCTTTCTTTAAGAAGCTGCTCAATTTTGATGCAAAAATAGCATTTTTAGGTAGAAAAAATAAAGTGTATCATCTCTTACAGCTATTTTGTATATGTTTACTTTTTAAATGTAACTGGTTAAGAGAGTTGTGTAGGCATAATCTGGAATAGATTATGACACCTGAAATAATTAAAAGTACTTTGAGCTTATTTGATGCATAAGGAGGGGAAACTGTGTTCACTTAGAAACTTAACCTCATCTGAAGCTCTTTCTCTATTAAAAAAAAAAAAAAAAAAGGATAAGGATGCCAGGCGTGGTGGCTCACACTTGTAATCCCAACAGTTTGGGAGACTGAGGCAGAAGGATCCCTTGAGGCCAAGAGTTTAAGATCAGCCTGGACAACATAGTGACACCTCCTCGCTACAAAAAATGTTTTAAAAACTAGCTGGGGGGTGGGGGTGCACATTTGTAGTCCCAGCTACCCAGGAGACTGAGATGAGAGAATCACTTAACTCCAGGAGTTCCAGGCTGCAGTTGAGTTATGGTATCACCACTGCACTCCAGCCTGGGCAACAGAGCAAGACCCTGTCATGGAAAGATAGAGAGAGGGTGGGCGACGGGGAGGAGAGAGAGAGACAGAGAGACAGATAGAAAGAAAATAAAACGATGACACTTCTCAAGGTGTTAATGTGAGTTCATGCTTTTGTATAATCTGCAATGATAGGTAAAATATTAAAACAGAAAGCTAAACCTAGTTGAAAACAAGAGAGGTATCTATGAGGACCAGAACAGAAATGTACAGGGTTAAGTACCTGAAGTTTTAGGCCTAGCCCTACTTCTGGATGGGGAAAGATTTTAAAATATTTTACAGAAAGCCTAAGCCATGAAGAAAAAAATAAATTTTATTAAGTTAAAACAAATATTTAAACTTCTGAATTTCAGAAAGACAGTGTAAACCAGCAATGTAACAACAAGACAAGCTGGGGTAAGAGACATGCAACAAATCTAAATGACAAAGGATTAGTAACCAAAAGATGAAAGAACTCATACAAATCAATAAAAAAGAAGCAAACATCCTAGAAAAAAAATAGCAGTTCAAAGAAGGGAAAACGTAAAATGCTTATCAACATGAAACTATGCTTAGTTCACTTGTAATCAGGGAAAAAAGATACTATTTTTACATCCAGTAGATTGACAAAAATTATAACACCTGTGATTTCCAAATGATGGCAAAGAAAGCTATTGGAAATCTAAACTGGTAGAACTATTTTAGAGAGTAATTTGGCAATATCAGGAAAAATTGAAAATATATGTAACCTTTTCATGTCTAGGCATATAGCATAGAAAAACTCTTGCCCACGCACGTAAGCAGATGCATACAAGAATGCTCCTCGAAGCAGCTTTTGCAATAAAGGGAAGTTGGAAACAACTTACATGTCTGTCGATAAGAAAATGTCTAATAAATCGTGGGATGCTACATATAGTTAAATGAGCTAATTAAAATGATTAACTAGATTTACATATAGTGTGGATAAGTGGCAAAAAGTGTTGAGCATTTTACAGAACAAATAGAGTATGATACCATTTGTATATAGATAGAAACTATGCAGAACAGTATTTTGTTTGTGAATACACAGGTATTACTAAAAGTACAAAATAGTCCTTATAAACACCAAGTTCAAAATAGTGGTTGTTTCTGGAGAAGGAAGGAAGATCAGATCAGAGAGGGGTGTACAAGGGATTTTAACCAAATCTCTATAGTGTTTTATATTCTTTTTTAAAAATTCTGGAACAAATATTGCAAAGTGCTATTTATTATTTGATAAAGTTGGGTGGAATATACCTAAGTATTAGACTACTCATTCTTCTGCATGTTTGAAATAGTTTGGTTAAACAGTTTTTACATGAGTGGTCTAAAATACATTTCCCTATTTTGTCAGACATAAAATGTGTTATTAGTAGCCTTCTGAAATTAAATATACATTATAATTTTTTTGTTTGCTTGAGTTATTGGACAGCTTTAAATTTTATCTTAACTGTCTTTTTACTAGTTTTCTTCCAAATCTTGTAAATAACTGAATTTGCATGAAGTTGTTGATCAAAAAGGTTACTCATAATCTGAAATAACATTTCTCTGGGCATATGTTGAAAAATTAAAGCTGTATCTGTACTTGGCACTAAATTGTTTTAAGTTGATTCATCATGGCCTTTGAGATATCAATCAGATTACCACATGGTTAATTCAATTTGGGAGGCAGCACAATTATAATAACCAGATCATGCACCATTATTTTGGTTGTCTCAGTGATCAAATTGGATGAACAATTAGGGACTGAATCAGCTGCTTTTCAGTTTGCTATAGTAATAACCAAAGAAATCAAATCCACCTGAGATGTATGGGTTTGGTTGAAACACATAGGCAAAACAGCTCTCTGGAAAATCTTTGCTGGCATACAAAACAAGCCCAGCTCTCCACAGACTAAAGCTATTATTTGAGACAGGGGTCTTTGTCTGTCTTTGACCAGTGGTCAGTGAACTCTGACCAAGCATTTCATTTCACCATCTTGACCAAAGTGCTGGCAATTGATTCGTTAATCCTCTAGAGTTCACATTCTTATGTCAAAGACTTACCAGTGTAGAAGAAAAAAAGATTCTATGTGAGTTTATTTACTTTATTTAAAAGGCTGGGTTGCAGTTGTGTGAGGCCTGGGGATGCGATGCCTTCATTGCTTCATTTTAATTTGATCCAATTCAAGCCCTAGATCCAGAATCATTTGGCCTCTGCTTAACCATTTCAGTTCCTTCCTTGATTGCTTCCTTCTCTGAACCTCGCTTGTGTAACAGTCACCTGAGGGTTGTCATCTACTTGTGTAACTTTTTTTTTTTTATCTACATCCACATTCATTGGGCAATTTTTAAAAATTGGGGCAATATCCTGAGAACAGAAGAGAAATTGTATCAGTTGACTACCACTGCATAACAAATTACTCCTAAACATGGCGGCCTAAAACTGTAAGTATATATTGTTGTCTACAAGCCTGTGGATCAGATGGGTGTTTCTGCTCATAAGGGCCAGGATTGGCTGATCGCAGTTGCACTTACTCATGTGTATACAATCAGCTGATAGGCTTGCTGGGGAAGGAGAATGTTGGCTGGATGATGTCACTCACATAGTTGGTTGTTGGTTGGGGTGAAAGTGAAAGGAAAGATTGGACCATGTCTTTTCCCATCCAGCAGGCTATCCTGTGTTTGTTCACATGTCTTTGGCAAGTTCCAGGAGAGTGGGTGGGATCACACAAGGCTTCTCAAGGACCTGATATGGAATTAGCATGATCTTCCATCTCATTCTGCTGGCAAGGTCAAGGCCCGCCCAGATTCAAGAAGTGGGGAGAAACTGCAAAATTACATTGGTTTTCCAATGATCTTTACCCTTGAGGACAGCAGCTTGAGACAGAGGCAAGGTCAAGGATCAGCTGTGTAAGATAGAGAACATATTTGTAAGCTATGGTACCCAGTGAGAAGATTTGGAAGACAGAGGTTATAATTACTAAATCAAGATTACAGAGGAATAGGAAAGGATAAATAAAATTAAATCCTTTGGGCCGGGCGCAGTGGCTCACGCCTGTAATCTCAACACTTTGGGAGGCCGAAGCAGGCGGCTCACTTGAGGTCAGGAGATCGAGACCAGCCTGGCTAACATGGTGAAACCGCATCTCTGCTAAAGAAAAAAAAAAAAAAAAAAAATTAGCCAGGTGTGGCAGGCACCTGTAATGCCAGCTACCTGGGAAGCTGAGGCAGGAGAATCACTTGAACCCAGGAGGTGGAGTTTGCAGTGAGCTGAGATCATGCCATTGCACTCCAGCCCTGGCGACAAGAGCAAAACTCTGTCTCAAAAAAAACAAAAAAATCAAGAAACCACATCTGCTATACAGCCTTTTAGAGGAAGAGAGGCAAGTCCTCTCAGGGTAGGTACAAGATTTCACTTTTCCTTTTATCTCTCACCATGTCTTGGTTAAAATTTAGGGAGTTTGTATATTTTTTATTGATAATTTTAATTATATTAATCTATATAAGTTGATCAGGAATCAAGTGAATGCAATAAAAGAAACATAACTGTTTAGCTTATAGAGAAGACCTTTAGAGGTTTCAAAAATAGAAGAATGACTTAAAGACAAAAGTATATAAATGTTCCTATAGTGAATATCCTAGACCAAGAAAACATCAGATTCTGGGATATTATAATGTACTCACAGGCTAAAATTTCAGAAAGTGAGGCTTTTAAAAACAACTCCAGATGCACATCTTTCAGGCATTTAAGAGAAAACCATAAACTGAATGTGAGTAATTTAGTGGTTTGGGATTAAGAGAACACTTTTCCCTGGGGGGAAGAAAGTGCTACAAATAACAGTTTGCAAATAGACCTATTTAATTCACATAGTAGCCAATAAATTGTATGTGTATAGTGAAAAATGTAGAACAACATTGCTGTGATTAAGTAGATTTATGTAAACGAATAGTATTTTAATATTTGAGGATGAATAAACTAATGAAAATATTTGTGATTTTCAGTAGGGCTTTCTGGAACTTTTAAAGGCTTTTGAAATTAACTGATTTTTATTTTTATTTTTGAAATTATAGAAGTAAAATAGTTGCCATAAATATTGCAGTAATAGAGAAAATATTAAGTGCTTAGTTCCTGTAGTCATTGTTAATGGTTGTGTATATTCTTCGGGGGCTTTTTTCTGTGCATTTACAAACATATATGTCCACATATGCCAGTTTTTTTTCAGTTTTAAAAAATGTTATTGAGGCATAATTGATGTACAGTAAGCTGCACATAATTGAAGTACACAACTTGGTGAATTTGACCTATATGTGTACCAATGAAACCATCACCACAATGAGAACATACTCATCTCTCCCAAAAGGTTCTTGATGTTTTTTGGAGTCCATCCCTCCTCCCCATCCCCAGGCAACCATTGATCTGCTTTCTGTCACTATGGATTAGTTTGCCTTTTTACAGTGTTCAAATAATATGTACTCTTTTGTTTGTACGGATTCTCTCATTCAGCATAAATGTTTTGAGATTCATTCATATGATTCATTTTTGGTTGTGGAGTAGCATTCCATTGAATGGATATACCACAGTTTGTTTATTCACTCACTTGTTAATTTACATTAGGGCTGTTTCCAAACAGTTTGAGGCCATTACAAATAAACCTGTTAGGAATATTCATGTATAAGTCATTGTGTAAACTATGAACTAATTTCTCTTGGGTGGATACCTAAGATTAGTTGAAATGGTTGGTTTGGATAGTAAATATATAGTTAACTTTTTAGGAAACTGTCAGACTGTTTCCAAGGTAGTTGCAATCCCATTGAATGGATTGATCTCTCTCCTCTCTCTCGCTCTCTATATGTAGAGAGAGAGAGAGAAAAAAAAAAAAGCTTGTGTGTATATATATATATATTTTTTAACTTATCAGCGCTTTTTGTTATGGGTCTCCCAAGAGTACTTTTGGGTCATTATCATGTCCTTTCATTCATAATTACAGCCACGAAGAAATTTAACTAAACTATTTAAAAGGTCCCATAGGGCTTTTAAAAAGTCTATAATTCTTTTTTTTGAGACAGAGGCTCACCCTGTCGCCCAGTCTGGAGTGTAGTGGCGCAATTTTGGTTCACTGCAACCTCCACCTCCTGGGTTCAAGTGATTCTCCTGCCTCAGCCTCCCTAATAGCTGGGACTACATGTGCACACCACCACACCCAGCTAATGTTTTGTATTTTTAATAGAGAAGCGTTTCACTGTGTTGACCAGGCTGGCCTCAAACTTCTGACCTCACATGATCTGCCTGCCTCGGCCTCCCAAAGTGCTGGGATTACAGGTTGAGTCACTACACCCGGCCTCAAAAACTTCTCTAATTCTATTAAGTATTCGTTTTCCCAGATAACTAAGGACTTAAAAAAAATTATATCACAGCCTCAGCAGGAATCACTTTGAAGTAACCCTGGCTAAGCCTATTTAGTAGTAGTCACCTTCACTACTCTGTCACCAAATTAAAATGTTCTAGAAGTGAATTGTCTTAACAGTTAGCAATGATTAGAGCAGTAATTTATTCCTTTGTTATTCAGTTTGGTTTCACTTTATTTTATTTATTTATTCATTCATTTATTTTTGAGACAGAGTCTTGCCCTGTCGCCCAGGCTAGAGTGCAGTGGCATGATCTCGGCCACTGCAGACTCCGCCTCCTGGGTTCAAGTGATTCTCCTGCCTCAGCCTCCCAAGTAGCAGGGATTACAGGTGCCCGCCACCGCACCTGGTTAATTTTTGTATTTTTTGGTAGAGATGGGGTTTCACCATCTTTGCCAGGCTGGTCTTGAACTCCTGACCTCATGATCCACCTGCCTCGGCCTCCCAAAAGGGATTACAGGCATGAGCCCCTGCACCTGGCCTGGTTTCACTTTATTTGCACCATTCATTCCTGATCTGTTGTCTCTGTGTTTTCACTTGCTTTATTTCTTCTCGTGATATTTTTCCCTTTATTTTTTCCATTCCATTTTTTTCTCTTTCCCTGATTTCTAACTCTTTTGCCTCTTTTTTTTTTTTTCTTTTTTTTTTAAACCAGCTTATTCCACCTTTCCACAGGCATGCACAGATTGTGCTGTCTGTCAGCAAATGCTGATTGTGGGAAATGAGACTTTAACTATGTAAAGGAGTGTGCATCACAAAATAGACACGGTTGAAAAACACTGCGTTAGTGACTTCTGAGCATTGGTGTATTTCCAAATATTTTTCAAATTACCAGATCCCACTGGTGATCATTTCCTTGAAAGAAACTCAGGGTCTCTATTAAGCCCTGTGGAAAATTTGCATAAGGTGGTGAATAGAACTCTGCACAAAGTTGGGAAATCTAGCTTTACAATTGGTCCTGAATGCAGTTTTATTCCTCTTTTCTGTGACATTTGTTATAAGCCATCAAATGAAAAGTAAGATTGTTTGGCTCTCCACTACCAAAAACAGGCATTAAAGAGCAGATTCTATCATTTAACCTCTCTGTGCTTGAATGAATGTGACACTCGACAGCCGATGAAATACGAGCTGCAAGTTTCTTTTACTCTGCTCCTATAAACTGTGCATTGTTTTGATTTGGCTTATTGATCGCATTATGGAGGATTTTCTATATGGCTGTTGTCCAGAATTCTGTGCTTTTATTCTTTTGAGTGAAAGGTTGCATATAATTTGGTAAAAATTTCTAAAAGGAAGTATGCATTCCCCATTTAATACATGGTTTGTGTGCAGCCAATATAGCCTATTTCCTACTGAAGCAATTCAAAGACCTTTAACAGGCATAGAGTATATCATAAGAGTAAGCCATTTATGCAGCAGCTTTGGGTTGTTGAAACCCTTTAGGGAATCTCATTTTATAAATTTTATTTAAATCGCTAGTTGGATATAGTTTAGACATGATTTTGTCCTATAGAAGGTACATTCTTGGTATTTGAGATAACCTTAAATGTTGTTCTTAACCTTAGGAGCCTTTGTATAGTCAGGGAAGTACTTTTGTAAAACACAGTTATTCTCAATCAAAGGGATCCAATAGCAAGTGAATCATTAAAAAACTCACATTTGGTTTTATATTCCATATCACCTTTAAATCTGATCATGTATATCTTTTACTTAAAATATTTCAGTGGCTCCCCACTGCCTTCAGAATACTACCCAAATGCTTAGAGTAGGGCTTCTCAAATTTTCAAGTCCATGCAAGTCACCTGAGCATCTTTTAAAATGCTGATTGGCGTTTGGTGTAGTTCTGGGGTGGGGCCTGATAGTCTGCATTTCAAACAAGTTCTAAGATTGGTCCAAGGATGGCACTTAAAGGAGCAAAGCATTAAAATGGAAAAAGGCAAAGCTCTCCATCATCTCTGCCCTGCAGTTGCATCTCTTGCCACCCTGTCTCTCCGTGTCTCTACCCTGCCTCGCTCCCCCTCTGTTCTTTTTTTTTTTTTGAGAGACAAGGTTTTCACTCTGTCACCCATGCTGGAGTGCGGTGGCATGCTCTTGGCTCACTGTAACGTCAAACTCCTGGGCTCAAGTCATTCTTACACCTCAGCCGCCTAAGCAGCTGGGAATACAGATGTGAGCCACCATGTCTAACTAATTAAAACAACCTTTTTTTTTTTTTTTTTTCTTGTAGAGACAGGGTCTCACTATGTTGCCCAGGCAGGTCTCAAACTCCTGGCTTTGAATGATACTCCCACCTCTGCCTCCCAAAGTGTTAGTCATGAACCACTGTGCTCGGCCACCCTCTGACTTCTGCCCATACCCCAAATTCCCACCACATTTAATTCCAATTCTCTGAATGTGTTGTGTATTCTTATTGCTCTGTTCCTTTACCCATGTTCCACCTTCTGCCTAGACTACTCTTGATAATCCCTTGATATCCTTCCATCTTTTATCACATGTCACTGTCTTCTTGACACCATCCCCAACTCTCAGTTTTGTTTTGATGGCCAGCAGTTGTTGTAGTACCCTGTGGGTTCTACTTTTATTTATTCATAAATAAAAAGAGACTTTAACAGTGTAGTATTCTTTCCTTCGGAGTGTTTTTGTAAACAATAGTAAGTAGAAGCTGGGTGCTGTGGCTCACACTTATAATCCCAACACTTTGGGAGGCCAAGGTGGGCAGATCACGAGGTCAGGAGATCCAGACCAGCCTGGCTAACATGGTGAAACCCCATCTCTACTAAAAATACAAAAAAAAAAAAAAAATTAGCTGGGCATGGTGGCACACGCCTGTAGTCCCAGCTACTTGGGAGGCTGAGGCAGGAGAATGGTGTGAACCCGGGAGGCGGAGGTTGCAGTGAGCTGAGATCGCGCCACTGCACTGGCCACAGAGTGAGACTCCTAAAAAAAAAAAAAAATAGCAAGTAGATTTATTTGGGCTACATAATGAAGTCCATATTGGAGAGTAGTGTGGAATGTTAGATAAGTAACAATACAATTAAATTGATGTTGATAAAAAATAGGTAGGAGACTGAGCACAGTGGCTTACGCCTGTAAGCACTTTCTGAGGCGGGATTATCACTTGAGGTCAGGAGTTTGAGACCAGCCTGGCCAACGTGGTGAAACCCTAATTCTACTAAAAAAAAAAAACACAAAAATTAGCTGGGTGTGGTGGGTGTGCATGTAATCCCAGCTACTCGGGAGGCTGAGGCAGGAGAAGCGCTTGAACCTGGGAAGTGGAAGCTGCAGTGAGCCGCAGTGAAGATCGTGCCCCTGCACTCCAGAGACAGAGCAAGACCCTGTCTCACAAAAAGAATAAGTAGAAAGGGGAAGAAAAAATAGTTGACAGGAGATCCTAAAGCCCTCACTACAAATTTTGGTAGTGATGTAATAGTCAATCAAGTGGAAGGTCAGCGAAATATTTTTGCTTTTACTTCTAGGAAAGTTTAAAGGAGAGAAAATTGGAGAAAAGGAAATTACCTGTTCTTTTTGCATGAATGTATGTGTGCTGCTGGGAGAATAGACTCACAAGGCTAGATTAGCATTACTACCATGAGGTGCTATGACGGACTCCTTGAGTGGGTGTTTTGTCTCTAGGGCTGCAGCTTGAAGCTAAGTTTGTTAAAGCACCATTTGACTTCTAGGTCCATTATTTACTAATTCTGTGGCCCTGAGCAAATGGAACATATTTCCCTAACTATAAATAAAAGTAGTATTATTTACCTGCTAAGGTTTTTGAGAGTATTAAATCAGTTAATGTACATACGATATATAGTAGGTTAATTCTCCTCTTCTTTAGGGCTGTGTTGTCAAGCCTAATTTTTAAAAAGTTACAGTATTAAAAGACATCATAATGTTGTGGACAGGTAGTTCAGAAGTCAATGTCTACTTTATGAATTCATTTTAACAGGTCATCTGATATCTGTCTGTCTATATATATCCTGCTATCAATTAAATTGGCTCGCTTTTTAATTTAACAGCTATAAGAAGATGAAAGAGATAGGCATTTCGTAGTGATTGATTCCCAGTTTGTGACTTGAATGTCATAAGTAGACTAATTGATGTTATAAATTATGATTGTATAAATTTTAATGAATTGCATTGCATAATAGGCATTTACTAAATACTGAGTGGTTATTATGTGAAAGAGAAAGGAGTACTAAATACTACTGAGTGGTTATGTGGAAGAGAAAGGAGAACCAAGGATTTTATAATTTGATAAAACAATATATATAAAATGATGGAGAACAATGCTATAATGTTTATCAACAAATAATTTAATATACTGCAGCTCTTGAATTGGTTTTAAATGTCTTTGAAATAACCATTTGTAAAGCAAAAGTAATCCTAGTAGAAATATTTCTGCTGTGATTTTGATGGATTTGGTGATTTTTCTCATTATAAATTTCTACACAGATGAAGTTGCTAAGTGACATGAATTTTGTTACAAAAACCTCACTCTTCTTAATGCTTTATTGATTCTCTGTTTCTGTGACCGATGCGAAGTGTAAAATTGCATGGAATGTTCTTTCTGCACAGTTGAGCTATTAAGCAGAACTAATTCTTTATGGAATGACAACAAGGCATAAGAAAGGCATCTCTTGGATTAGGCAATATAAGGCAATCACTTGGCAAAAGGCTGAAGGGAAAGTGGTCTTGGTAAAGACAAAGCAGTGACACTTTTTTTTTCCCCTCTTGAATTCATAGGAGCCACACAAGTTGAACAGCTTTGAAGCTGGTTAATGTGGCTTACTATGCATGTTTTTTCTGTACCATTTCCTGCTTGTTTTTGCCAGCAGAGGGGCCAAGAATAATCACTTGATAAATGCATTAGCATGTCGCATACACTTCTGTGACCACACACTGTTGCTGGGAAGACAGATAATTTGAGAAGAAGAAAATCCCAGTTGGGGATGTCTTTCAAAGTGAGATCAGATTTTACTGCTAAACTAACACAAGTCTGTCTAGAGTATGAGAGTGCCATATGGAGACGGAATAGCTTTTAAAAATTTAACTCAAGTTTAAATTGAGAAGTTGAGAAAGATGTATCAGGCGAAGTGAATAGTGATTTGTTTTCATTTTATCAGCTCTAGAGATGAAGACAAAGAATGTTGGTGGTAATTTTTTGACAATGTAATGATTATCGAAAACTTACTTTCCTGGACTTTTCTTGTTGATGACCTGCTCCTATTTATTTTGCTGAGGTGTGTGATTTTCCTTGTTTTTAACCTCTTCCTTAAATTCCTACCAAGACAGACTCTTCCTCTTATAACATCACATTTCCACATCTGCTGCTGGTGTTCTTCATAATCTGGTCCTGGGAACCCACCCTAGTTGCCTGTCAAGCCCCAGTTACTTCTGATTTCGTTAGGGTGGGCTCCATGATTCCAGCAGAACATAAGCTGAGGGGTAGCTGAAGAGCGCTGTACTTCAGCCGCAGATGAGGACATTAGGGGAAGTGGTTGTGAATTCAATATTGTAAATCTTCATTTACTGTAACTATTTTCTCCTCTGCTTTAGAAGAGTAGAAATATCAGTGTGGCATAGATGCATGTACAGAAGAGTATGCTTTTATTGTGGCACTCCATAGTGATAAAATTTTTGTATTTTTGTAGTTTAATCCTGAAGAAGTACTCAGATGTTCAGCAGTCTTGGTCAAACATGAACTCCAAGAACCTGCAGCCACTCTAGAAAATCCATTTCTCACTTGAGATTCCTAGGAACAGACCGACTGGTTCTAGGACCAAATTCTGAATAATTTCAAGTCTGGCCTAGTGGATTCTTTGCCACGTTAAATATTATGAGACTTTCCAAGATAGGTTTAGAATGTCAGGGGACCCCGGAACTGACATGCGTCTGCAGGGTATGCTGGGTCAGCAGCCTGTAAAATGTCTGTCCCCAAATTGCAATCCTGTGTGTGCCTCTGGCATCAAGAGGCAGAGGGTTAGGCTGGGCTTTTCAGGTGTATGTGTGTTTGTGTATGTGTGTGTGTTTGTGTATGTGTGTTTGCGCGTGTGTCTGTAATGCTTACTGATACCAACTCTCCTAGCTTCTCAGCAGAGTTGTGACTGTTCTTTGACCATTTCTGTAGTTAGAAGAATAGAAATAGGAGGGCTCTACGTTTCTGGCTCCTCCTGTTCCTCTAATAGTTAGAACTGGAACATAGATCCATTTCTAGTTATTAGGATAAATATTTTTGTATATACTTTTCATGTATAGTGTTATAAAGATAATTTAAACTTAGTTTCAGCATCTTATGGTTCTTCAGATTATTACTATGTACACATTATACTATATGCTCTAGATGAAGGAGGTGAAGACTGAATTGAATCCATACATACCCTAGGACAAATTTTATTTGTGTGTTTATCAGATGTCTATTGACTGCCTTTTGTATCTGTGGTACTGTGCCAGAAATAAAAAGATAAAAGACTCTATTCTGTAGATGAGAGCAGAAAGTAAAGCTGATGAAACAAACAGTGAAGCAGACAAGATATTCTAAGCTCCTGGGAGTATTAAAGGGGTCTCTAGTTCTACTTGGGAAAATTAGGGCTAACTTTATAGAAGAGGTGAAGATAGTCTGTAGGAGTCAGCTCTTTAAATCTCTGTGTGCTGTCTTCCTGCTTAATTGATAATTTTTCTTCTTTAACACCGGCTAGAAAATTAAATAGAACCTTTTCTGTTTTTTTAAGAAGCATAGCCTTCTTGAAATTTATTTTTAAAGTTTACATATAGTAAATTCTGTCTTTCAAATCTATAGTTCTGTGAATTTGAGCATATGTATAGAGTTGTGTAACCATCACTACAATCAGGATACAGAATAGTTTCATCATCCCAAAACAGTCTCTCAGGCCGTTCTATATAGTCATAACCCTCTCTCTCCCCTAACTCCTAGCAGCCCATGTATTTTGCATTTTCTGGAATACCATAGAAATAGTAGAATTGTGTATTATGTAACCTTCTGTGTCTTGCTGCTATTTTACTCAGCATAATGCATTTGAGATTTATTAATCTATATCGTTAAGACTTATGTATTTTGTTTTATCAGTAGTTTGCTGCCTTTTGTTGCTGAGTCGTACTTCCCTGTATGAATTTAACAGTTCATTCATTCACTACCTTTGAAGGACATTTAGGTTGTTTCCAGTTTTGAATGATTATGAATAAAACTTTCCTAAACTGTCTGATACGACTTGTGTGTGAATGTTTTTATTTCTGTTGAGTAAATATTTAGAGATGAGAATGCAGGGGTGTTTTTGTTTTGTTTTGTTTTGTTTTTGAGATGAAGTCTCACTCTGTCATCCAGACTGGAGTGCAGTGGTGTGATCTCGGCTCACTGCAACCTCCGCCTCCCGGGTTCAAGCAATTCTCCTGTCTCAGCCTCCCGAGTAGTTGGGATTACAGGCGCCTGCCACCATGCCCAGCTAATTTTTGTATTTTTAGTAGAGATGGCGTTTTACCATCTTGGCCTGGTTGGTCTTGAACTCCTGACCTCGTGATCCACCCAGTTTGGCCTCTCAAAATGCTGGGATTACAGGTGTGAACCACCATGCCCGGCCGAGAATGCAGTGTCTTACGGCAAGTATGTGTTCATGAAAAACTGCCAAGTTATTTTCCAAAGTGATGGTACCAGTTTGCATCCCACCAACAATGTATCAATGTTCCAGGTACTCCATATCCTCACCAGAACTTGATACTGGTAGTGTTTTGGATTTGAGTCGTTCTAATAGGTGTGTGTAGTGACATCTCATTGTGGTTTTAATTTGCATTTCCCTGTAAGTATGAGGTAGGATATCCTTTTGTGTTTCGTTGCCATTCATATATCTTCCTTGTTAAGGTATCTGTTCAACTCATTTGCCCACTTTTTATTGCATTGTTTTCTAATTATTAAGTTTTGAGCATTATGTATACATTCTGGATAAAACTTTTGTCAGATATGTGATTTTAAAATTTTCTCTCCCAGTCTGTGGGAGAGTCTTTTTTATCATTCTCTTAACAGTATTTTTCCAAGAGGAGGAGTTTATTTTATTTATCTTTAGAGACAGAGTCTCTGTTGTGTAGGCCGGATAGCAGTGGTGTGATCCGGGCTCAGTACAGCCTCGACCTCCCAGGCTCCAGTGATCCTCCTACTCCAGCCTCCCAAGTGTCTGGGAGCACAGGCACACACTGCCGCACCCACCTAATAATTTATTTTTTGTGGAGATGGGGTCTCCCTGTGTTGGCCAGGCTGGTCTCCAACTCTTAGGCTCAAGTGATCCTCCCACCACTGTCTGCCAAAGTGCTGGGATTATAGGCATGAGCCACCGTTCCCAGCCAGAAGGTTATTTTTTCCTTAATTTTGATGAAGTCCAGTTTATCAATCTTTTATGGACTGTGCTTTCTATAAGTCATATATAAAAACTGTTTGCCTAACCCCAGGACACAAAGATTTTTCTGTTTTCTTCTAAATGTTTTGTACTTTTACATTTCACATTTAGGTCTTTGACCCAATTTAATTAATTTTTTTGCGTAAGGTATAACGTGTAAGTCAAGATTAATTTTTTAAAGATTAATTTTTCGAATATGGATGTTTACTTGTTCAGGTACAGTTTGTTGAACAGACTGTCCCATCTCTATTGAATTCCTTTTGCAACTTTATAAAAATCAGTTGATATATTTGTATTGGTTAATTTCTGTACTCTCTTTTCTGTACATATGCAGACATATACAGAGAGTATATATCTAACCTTTTGCCAGTATCATACTTTATCAATAATTTTTGAAATCATTATAATTTTTGAAATCAGCCAGTGTGAGCTCTTCAGTTTTGTTTCATCTTTTTCAAAATTGTTTTGGCTATTATAGGTCCTTTGACTTTTCAAAAAAACTTTAGAGTAGCTTTTTATTATGCATATAAGGACAGGGCTGGCCTGGGCAAAATTGCCTGTCTTTAGTTTTCTACCACTTCTTGTTTCCATATATTTTGTGCCCAGCCTTTTTATATCTGGTGAATACTTAATATAATCATGCTAGTTCCTGGATGAAGGGTTCTCTGCTCTAGGTTTGTCCAAGGCCCTTTTGACCAATGAAAAAATAGCTGTCTTTGGAGCCGCGGTGGCTCAGGCCGGTTGCTCTGGCACTCGGGGAGGCGAGGCTACATGTTCGAGGCCAACCTGGTCAACATTGATTGAAAAAAAAAAAAAAAAAACTTTGCTCAAATAAAAGGAAAATTTAAAAAAAAAAAAAGAAAAAGAAAAAATAACTGTCTTTATCCTTTGTCATAGGCATTGTGATTGTGTCTGCTGGCTAATCTAGTCTCTAAGTCCCAGCACATTTCTGTGCTTTATGATACATACATTTATGTACAGATATAAATATGTCATTACCTCCTTATCTGCTAGAACTGAAACATACAAAATAATGATGCTGAAAATACTTAATATAAGAAAATTTGAACTGATTTTAAGTTATTCGTAGTCTCATTCTAAATCTTCATTTCCCACTAAGCAAATTGCCTTCATAACCAATTGTGAGTTAGTTTTATTTTGGTGGACATTTAATGATAAGCAGTTATGTATAAAGCACTATGACTTTTAGGCCCATTGAAATCACTGCTAACTTCTTACTCTTGGGCTTTAGGAGACAGACACTAAGTTCATGAAACTTGTTCTTTTGTTGAGAATTCATTGGAAGGGGTGCCAGAAGGTGGGAAGGTAATGGAAAACACACAAAAAAGCCATTGTTTAACAGTTTAACAGTTAAGCCCAGGCGTTAGAAAACTTGCCATTGAAAATTATTTTATGAATAGTTTGAACATATCATTGAGTATTAAGATCATCCAAGTTGGGTCATATTTTAAATGGCTACAATGGCTGTAACTAGAGAAATAACATCTATTAGCTCCAAAAATTCTGTAATATAAAGTTATAAGGTACACTGAAAGGCTCTTTGGAACTGGAGGGAATGGCAGCAGTTGCTGAGAAGAGCACTACCATTTGTTTTGTTTTGTTTTCTAGACTAGTCATGTGCAGTTGTGAGAAGGGGAAGAGCAGAACTAAGTTTTAGCCAGTGCCCAAATGAATCTCTTCCACCCCAGCACTGTCTCCCCTCTCCCCTATCCCTCTCTGTACTCCTCCTTTTTTTATATGAGCATGATTCACGAGTCCTGATGACTGCCCTAATTTGAGAGTCAGGCCGTCACAAATTCTGGCACTATACCACACCTAAACTGCCACATTGTTTTTGATTGAAACTTATGAGCATCATTTCTTCTCTAAAGGTAAAATCCATTCTCAGGAGGCTCCTGAATCCTGCATATAAATACACCTGTGGCTCTTCTCCTTCTCTCCTCTCCATCCTGCCCTACCCCAAAAGAAGTAACGAATGGCGGCTCATGAGTGCAATCCCAGCACTTTGGGAGGCTGAGGCAGGAGGATTGCAAGATCTCACAAGTTGGAGACCAACCTGGGCAACATGGTGAAACCCCGACTCTACCAAAAACACAAACATTAGCTGGGTGTGGTGGTGTGTGTCTGTGGTCCCAGCTACTGGGAAGGCTGAGATGGGAGGATTGCTGCAGCCCGGAAAGTTGAGTCTTCAGTGAGCCGAGATCACACCACTGCACTCCAGCCTGGGTGACAGAGAGAGACCCTGTCCAAGAATGGAGTGGGTGGAGTCATTCAAGAAAAACTAAAATGACAGAAGAGAGCCTGACTGGATATTAGCTTGGCTTGAGATCTAGATGCTACTTTTTAGGATAGGGAAGATAAGTGTATGCTTACAAGCACTGATGAGGAAACTAGTAATGAGAGAGTGATACAAAAGAATGGGAATAATAAATGGAATAAGGGCACAGAGCTGGTAGGAGGGATGGGATTAAGAGCATCAGGTGAAGGTTAACCTTGGTGCAATTGGAATGGTTACTTCTTCCACGGAACCAGTAGTGAAGGAAGAGAAGTTAGGTGAAGAGAGAGAGATTTTGAGGTGGTAAGGAGAAGAATCAATGGTGTTTATGTCCGGCAAGATAATAGAAATAGCTGAAATTTATTGAGTGTTTTAATATTACAGGAAATATATTAAGTACTTTACATGCATTACCTTATGTAATCCATAATAACCCCTTTAAGTCCCTTACTTTACAGAACAAAACATGTTTAGGAAAAGTAAGAAATTTGAGGCCAGGCGCGGTGGCTCACACCTGTAATCCCTGTACTTTGGGAGGGCGAGGTAAGCAGATCACCTGAGGTCAGGAGTTCGAGACCAGCTTGGCCAACATGGTGAAACTCTGTCTCTACTAGAAATACAAAGTGGCTGGGTGTGGTGTAGTGTGCCTGTAATCCTAGCTACTTGGGAGGCTGAGGCATGAGAATCGCTTAAACCCAGACACACGTTGCAGTGAGTCGAGATTGCGCCACTGCACTCGAGCCTGGCAACAGGGCAAGACTCTGTCTCAAACAAACAAACAAACAGAAAAAGAAATTTGCTTAGGGCTGTACGGTAGAGTGATACAGCCAAAATCCCTTCTGTTACTCTTCTGAGGGAGATAAGAGGCAAAGTTTTCTAATGTGAGTAACAGGGAGATGGTGATGTGGTTTGTTGAGTTTATTCAAGTGAACCTTTATTGAATGCCTGTTGTATGCAGGGCACTATTTTGGCTGTTAGCAACACAGACAAATAAGACATGTTCCCTGAACTCAAGGAATTTACAGTCTGGGGTAAAAGTGACTGGGGACCTGAATAATTGTGAAGTTAGGGAATGATTAAAACCAGTTACTAATGAGATTAATAAGAGAGTTCCTGAAAAGCAGTGAGTGGCCCAGCGGTCAGGAGGGACTTAAACAGCTTTGTGTCACCCTCTTTCTGGCCAAATAAACTGAACGTGGGGAGTCCCAGATCTAGCATTTGGCAGAGAGCAAAGCAGATGAAATATTAAAGAAGCAACAAATTCTCAGGTGGTATTAAAGGTGTGTTTTAAAATGGGAATACACTATAGGAATATACTGGAAAAGAGTCTGTAGAAACTTTGCATGTAGGGCACATTCTTAGAGTCCCTGGTTCACAACTTTGTTACAAAGTTTCTAACCTTCGTGTTATTTATATTTATTTAGTCACATATTTTGATCTAAATATTTTCTTTCAAAAGCAAAATGTATTTCATAGCACCTGGTTGTCAGAGTTGTCAGATTCAAGCAGGATAACATGATCACTAGAAATTAGGTAAGAAACCACTTATAGAATGGCTGTTGTATATTTAGCACAGCTGTACAAAGGAGTTGACACCCAAGACGTAGTGATCACATTTGGCTTGTTGTTATGTTATTTTTATTAAGCAGATGATTTTTTCCTGTTAAATAATTTAAGATAACAAATAGCTTCTTGCCTAGTCTTAAGGATCCAGGTTTTCCTTCTGTTTGAAACCTGTTCCTTGGTTAACTTTTACCTATTGATAGCATGAAATGATGGGACCAGATCTCTTAGTTTTACTTAATGTTCAGTTGCATGTCAGTCTTCAAGTAGGAAGCCTCAAAGTGAGTCAGACTTGATGAGGCAAGAAGTTACCACTGTTTTGATTAATAAAGCCTGAAGTATACAAACGCATGGTTGATTTGAAAGACCAGTGTCATAGAAATAAGCTTTACATTAATATATATCAGACTCAGTACTGAACTCTGAAATTGTGGATGCTTGAGAGTTGTGTTAAAAATTTCCCGGTGTTCTTTTTTTAAGAAACAGGATCTCTTGTCGCCTAGGCTGGAGTGCAGTGGCATGATCATGGCTCACTGCAGCTTCCACCTCCCAGGCTCAAGTGATCCTCTCACCTCAGCCTCCCAAATAGCTAGGACCACAGACACATGCCACCACACCCAACTAATTTTTTTGTAGAAACGGGATCTCCCTGTGTTGCCCAGGCTGATCTCAAACTCCTCAGACGAACTTCCCACCTTGGCCCCCAAAAGCACAGGGATTACAGGTGTGAGCCACCGCGTCCAGCCTCCCTGTGTTGTGTTTTGAGATGGGGTCTCACTCTGTCACCAAGTTTGGAGTGCAGTGGCGCAATCTCCGCTCACTGCAACCTACGCCTCCCAGACTTAAGTAATCCTCTGCCTCACCCTCCAGAGTAGCTGAGACTACAGGTATGCACCACCATGCCTGGCTAATGTTTTGTATTTTTGGTAGAAAAAGGGTTTCACTGTGTTGCCCAGGTAACTCCTGAGCTCAAGTGATCTGCCCGCCTCGTTCTCCCAAAGTGCTGGGATTATAGGCATGAGCCGCTGCACCCAGCACTCCCTGTGTTCTTGATGAGCTACTTATAGATTTCCCAGTGCTACTGATTGGTGACTTAGAGATGTGGAAACAGCCTGAGGCCTCTGGAACGTGCTTCTGTCCACGTTCCCCTGCCCCTTAGGATTTCCCCAAGGGGCGGGTGTGACAGCAGCGACTGACTGACGCAGTCGTTGAGACGTTGGGATCCCCTGGCTGAACCGCAGTGTTAGGACCACCGTTTTAAACCCTGCGTTAAATGGCCGGGCGCGGTGGCTCAAGCCTGTAATCCCAGCACTTTGGGAGGCCGAGGCGGGTGGATCACGAGGTCAGGAGATCGAGACCATCCTGGCTAACATGGTGAAACCCCGTCTCTACTAAAAATACAAAAAACTAGCCGGGCGTGGTGGCGGGCGCCTGTAGTCTCAGCTACTTGGGAGGCTGAGGCGGGAGAATGGCGTGAACCCGGGAGGCGGAGCTTGCAGTGAGGAGATCACGCCACTGCACTCCAGCCTGGGAGACACAGCGAGACTCCGTCTCAAAAAAAAAAAAAATAAAAAAAATAAACCCTGCGTTAGGATTCTGACTTTATTACTTTATGTTTAAATAATATTTTCTCTGCAGTTTTAAAAAGAAAGTTATGTTTTTGTTACATTAGGAAGTTCTAGTGGACGTATTTTAAATTGTTAGATGGTATGTAATTTCAGACTGTTTTCAGCATTTTTATTTGGATTTAAAATCGTGTATTAAGCATTTTATTCATTGCAATCTTTTAGAAGCATGCGTAACATATTACTTAAATATTTATTAAATTAGTAGTCATACATTTTCAGAGTAGAGTCATATTAAGTGTTGCTTTCTGGTCAGATGAAAGTTTGGAAAACATTTTCATCTTGGCATTTTTAGTGTTTTTTTCTGACTATAAATCATAGAAGCAAATGATTAAATAGACAGGTGAAGAGGAGGAAGTCACAAATAAAATAGGCACTTACATTTATTGTGTTTGCAAGGTTGTTTTTGAGGACAGCGCATGTTTCTCAAGACCTTGTTTCTTGCCTATTTTATAGAGCTCTGGCCTCTTAACAGCACAGCTTTAATGACTTCTTGTGGGGCGCTTGGTTTATGTTAGCACCGACTGTGGAGGGAAGAGAGAGGTCAGGTTTCACAAGGAGGCTGTAGACTTGTAAAAATCATACCTAACTGGCAGAAACAAAGTCTGTGGAAGGAAGCTAAGATTTGCATAGGCAGGAGGTGTTTTGCCATTTAAATAAATGCAAAATACTTTGATAATACTGAAAATAGTTTGCAGACTAAAGTTGTAAAAGGCTATAACATTTATTGTGAAAGACATAGTCATTTACTCAGTTTAATGCCTCACTTTAAAAAATTGAAATTGAAAAAGCAAATACTTGCTAGGAAACCATATTTAAAACTATCGTGATATAGATGTTTTATATTTGCATGCTTTTCTAAAGTTTCTAAGTTTTGATATAAAATTTTATATAATTTGTTTTTTTAATTGCACAGTGGTTTTATTCAAGTTTTTTTTCTTGTAATTTCCAGGTTTAGGGCACTGGTAAGTGAGAGAATCAAGCATCCATTGATCATAAGTGATGTTTACCCAAAGAGTGAGGAGTTAAAAGAACTCAAAAGGCAGATAAAAATTAAGAGTAAGGGATTTTATCAAGCAGTGGAGTAACAGTAGAAAATTCATGCATTCATACTTTCACTGCAATCTGTGCCCCATAGCGGCATATATAATTTATAAAAAGATCACTAATTTTCCTAATTATATACTTTTATAGGAAAAAATGTAAGTAAAGTAAAAAATAAAATAAAAATCACCATACATAATCCTACTGGAGAGCTGAACTTAGTTACCTATCTCTTTTTTTTTTTTTTTTTTTTTTTTTTGAGACTTAGTCTGGCTCTGTCGCCCAGGCTGGAGTGCAGTGGCCGGATCTCAGCTCACTGCAAGCTCCGCCTCCCGGGTTTACGCCATTCTCCTGCCTCAGCCTCCGGAGTAGCTGGGACCACAGGCGCCCGCCACCTCGCCCGGCTAGTTTTTTGTATTTTTTAGTAGAGACGGGGTTTCACCGTGTTAGCCAGGATGGTCTCGATCTCCTGACCTTGTGATCCGCCCGTCTCAGCCTCCCAAAGTGCTGGGATTACAGGCTTGAGCCACCGCGCCCGGCTTACCTATCTCTTTTTAATTTATCTCCCATTATTTCATCATTGAAGTACTGGATTTTATCTCCTTCAAATAATTTATCTCTGCACATTCAAAATGGAAAAATTACTTTTGTTTTTCTGTAGTTTATATACCTTTATGCAAAAGCTACCTAAGTCTGACTTAGTAGAAAATAACAGAAAAAAATTAAATTTTAGAATACCTTTGCCTTTATTCAGGCTTTAAAGTTTATTTTTGGCTGGGCGCGGTGGCTCAAGCCTGTAATCCCAGCACTTTGGGAGGCCGAGACGGGCGGATCACGAGGTCAGGAGATCGAGACCATCCTGGCTAACCCAGTGAAACCCTGTCTCTACTAAAAAATACAAAAAAAAACTAGCTGGGCGAGGTGGCGGGCGCCTGTAGTCCCAGCTATTCGGGAGGCTGAGGCAAGAGAATGGCGTAAACCCGGGAGGCGGAGCTTGCAGTGAGCCGAGATCCGGCCACTGCACTCCAGCCTGGGCGACAGAGCAAGACTGTCTCAAAAAAAAAAAAAAAAAAGAAGTTTATTTTTATTGTGTATAAGGATCACTGGCATCCTTTGTTTGACATTCTTTGAGTCATTCTTCTGAAAGTAAAACCAGTGTATTCATAGTAAGGCATTCTGTCACTATTCCCATCTCCTGTACCACTGCTAGGAGTTTACTAGGTAACAAGTAGAGCCTGGGTACTCATACGTATATGTATATATAATTTAATGTTATTCTTACAATATGCTTAGAAAGTATTTTTAATATCCCCTTTTACTGAGGGATACTGAGGCTTGAGATTGAGTAACATCTCCAGGACACACAGCTCATTAATGCAAAACTGATTCTAACTCAGATGTGTGAATTTTAATATCTGCATTCTTACCTGCAAGGCTATGCTGGTATATCACCTCCCTGTATACACAGTCTGTTCTGGGTTTTATTCCTGATTTTCTTTATACCAGCTAAGGCCAAGATTTCACTTAGTCTTTTTTGTTTTTTTTTTTTCTGTTTTGTTTTTTTGTTGAGATGGAGTTTCACTCTTGTTGCCCAGGCTGGAGCGCAATGGTATGATCTCGGCTCACCACAACCTCCGCCTTCTGGGTTCAAGCAATTCTCCTGCCTCAGTCTCCCAAGTAGCTGGGATTACAGGCGTGTGCTGCCACGCCCGGCTAATTTTGTATTTTTAGTAGAGACAGGGTTTCTCCGTGTTGGTTAGGCCAGTCCCAAACTCCCGATCTCAGGTGATCTGCCCACCTCGGCCTTCCAAAGCGTTGGGATTATAGGCATGAGCCAGTGCACCCTGCCACTTAGACTTTTAAAAAATATCCTTGGCTGGGCACAGTGGCTCACACCTGTAATCCCAGCACTTTGGGAGGCTGAGGCGGGCGAATCATGAGGTCAGGAGATTGAGACCAGCCTGGCCAACATGGTGAAACCCCGTCTCTACTAAAAATACAAAAAAATTAGCCGGTGTGGTAGCACTTGCCTGTAGTCCCAACTACTCTGGAGGCTGAAGCAGGAGAATTGCTTGAAGCCGGGAGGCGGAGGTTGCAGTGAGCCGAGATTGTGCCACTGCACTACAGCCTGGGAGACAGAGCGAGACTCCGTCTTAAAAAAAAAAAATAATATGTATATATTTATATCCCCTTTACCTCAGTTTTCTATTGCCCTTTATTTCTGTCATCAAGAAATGAGAATGAGGCCAGGCGCGGTGGCTCACGCCTGTAATCCCAGCACTTTGGGAGGCCAAGGCAGTGGATCTCTTGAAGCCAGGAGTTCAAGACCAGCCTGGTCAACATGGTGAAACCCCGTCTCTACTAAAAATACAAAAAAAAAAAATTAGCTGGCCGTGGTGGTGCCCATCTGTAGTTCTAGCTGCTGGGGAGGCTGAAGCAGGAGAATCACTTGAACCCGGGAGACAGAGGTTGCAGTGAGCTGAGATTGCGCCCTGCACTCGGGCCTGGACAACAGAGTGAACCTCTGTCTCAAAAAAAAAAAGAGATTGCGTTAAAATTGGAAAAACAGTAAACACTGTTTTTTTAGGCTGCTATTATAAAAACTCAAAGATATCTTTCTGTAAATCTTAATGACAGCCTTACGTATGAGCCATTAGTCAAAAAAATCAAGACTTAGCATTGTAGAACAGCTGTAAATCAAAAACTGAAAAAACAAAAGCCACTTAAATCAAGATTAATAGATATTTTAAGTTGTTTCTATTATTAGTCCATGGCCTAATTTTACAGTTTCCCAGTTTGCCTTAACATGTCCAGTGTCTTTTCATTCTGATCAAATGAGAGTTTGGAATGGTTATTCACTAGCCCATCTGATCTCTCTTTCTTTGTTCTGATTCAGGCAACATTGTATCCCCCAACCTTTACAGGCTAGAAACCTCAGAACTCTATGGATCGTTTCCTCGGTCTCCCCTGAACACCTCTGAGCCAAATGACGTTTGGTGTACCGTGTCTCTTGTGTGTTCCCTCCCTTTGTTCCTGTTACTTCTGCCATCATTCAGACCCATAGCAGATCTCTCTTCTGCTGTTCTGATAGCCTCTTAACTAGTTAGTCTCCCTACCTCTAAATTCTGTGCTTCTAAGTACTTGTCTTTTTGATGGTCAACATGTTTGTGGGCTTAGAACCAAGAGAATAACAACAAAGGAAAAATTGGTATTCCTACTAGGCAAACTGTTTTTGAAAGAGAGATTGTTTTTTAAAAAATACTTGACTACTAAATTTTAGCCTGAGATAGTATAATTCAATTTACATATTTTCCTATCTTTTTCTTATTTTTATTTTTATTTGTATGTTTTTTGAGGCAAGGTCTCACTCTGTTGCCCAGGCTAGAGTGCAGTGGTGTGATCATGGCTCACTGCAGACTCAACCTCCTGGACTCAAGCAATTCTCCCACCTCAGCCTCCTGAATAGCTGGGACTACAGGCTCGCACCACCACACTGGGCTAATTTTTAAAACTTTTTTTTGTAGAGATGGGGTCTTGCCCTATTGCCCAGGCTGGTCACTTTCCTATCTTTAATAGGTTCCTAGAAGTAGACATACTCCTGTTTGAGATGAGAGCCATAGTTTTAAAATTCCAATACACAAAGTTTTAAAGGTGTTGTTCTGTTTTGGAAATGTAGAAATTTAACATATATTGGTTTTTTTGTTTTGTTTGGTTTGGTTTAGTTTTTTTTTGAGATGGAATCTTGCTCTGTTGCCCAGGCTGGAGTACAGTGGCACAATCTCGGCTCACTGCAACCCCTACCTCCCGGGTTCAAGCGATTCTCCTGCCTCAGCCTCCTGAGTAGCTGGGACTACAGGCACATGCCACCACACACGGCTAATTTTTGTATTTTTAGTAGAGGCAGGGTTTCACCATGTTGGCCAGGATGGTTTCAATTTCCTGACCTTGTGATCTACCCTCCTCGGCCTCCCAAAGTGCTGGGATTACAGGCGTGAGCCACTGTGCCCAGCCTTAACACATATTCTTACCCAGCTAGAAAGCCAGTGCATTTCAGCTTATACTGTGTAGCAGAATTGCTTGGGAGTAGAACCTGTAATTTTTTTTTTTTTTTTTTTGAGAGGGGGTTTTTTTTTTTTTTCCCGGGCTGGGGGAATGGGGGGATCTCGGCTCACTGCAGTCTCCACCTCCTGGGTTCAAGCAGTTCTCCTGCCTCAGCCTCCTGAGTAGCTGGGATTACAGGTGCGTGCCACCACACCCAGCTAATTTTTTGTATTTTTAGTAGAGATGGGGTTTCATCATGTTGGCCAGGTTGGTCTCAAACTCCTGACCTCAGGTGATCCTCCCACCTTGGCCTCCCGAAGTGCAGGGATTACAGGCGTGCGCCACTGCACCTGGCCTAGAACCTGTAATTTGTATCTTCTACAGAAAGTTTGGGGAACTCAAATTTATACTCATAAGGGTCTTGGAAGTTGACTACCTGGATTCAGATCCCAGTATCACCACTTACTAGCTGCAAAACTTTGGGCAAGTTGCTTAATTTCCCTGTCTCCGTTTCCTTAACTGAAAATTGGGTGAATAATAGTTTTGAGAACTAAATAAGCTGGAATATGTAATGTACTCAATGCAGCCCCTGACAATAAAATGTATGTTAAGCTATTGTTATTTCTGTCTTTATTAAATTGCTTCAAACCTCTGTTACTTTTATAATTTAGGTTGAGTGTTCCTTATCTGAAATGCTTGGAACCAGAAGTGTTTTAGATTTCAGATTTTTAAAAAAATTTTGTAGTATTTGCATTATGCCAGTTGAGCATCCCAAATCCAGAAGTCTGAGATGTTCCAGTGAGCATTTCCTTTGAGCATCATGTCAGTGCTAAAAAAGTTCCAGATTTGAAGCATTTTTGGATTTTTGAATTTGGGATTCTCTGTACTTTTGGGATGCTCAACTTTTGGGGGTGCTCTGTCCTTTTTCTTCATAGCATTTATCACAGTTTGAATTTATTACACTTGGATAGTAATTTAGTTAAATGCTTTCTCCACCATTAACAGAGATCCCTGAGAATAAAACCTCTGTTAGTTTTGTTCATCATTAGATCCTTGGCACCTAGAATGTACTAGACACTGAATAAATATTCATTGAATGAATTAATAAATTTAGAAGAGATTAAAAGTTTCCTAAAAGTGATTAAAATTGTCTTCTAAATTGGGGAGAAAATCTACTCCATTATTTTATAAAGAATTTTATGACTCAGAGCCTATCAGCCTGGTTAACCACAAACTAAATGAATGGTGTTATTGTAAGGACAGTGGGATCGATATTAATATGTGATTCATGGAAATTAACTCCTTTGTGTCAGTTATACTGTGTATCTTTAATAGCAGAGATATTAATTGTAGTTATATAACTATATAAGATTGGTTGTTTAAATACTATTGCATGTTGCCATAAAAACAGTTTGGTTTTGAAATAATTGATGCCTAACTACTTTTTCTTTTTTCTTTTCTTTTTTTTTTTTTTTTTTTTTTGAGACGAGTCTCACTCTGTCACCCAGGCTGGAGTGCAGTGGCCGGATCTCAGCTCACTGCAAGCTCCATCTCCCGGGTTCACACCATTATCCTGCCTCAGCCTCCCCAGCAGCTGGGACTACAGGTGCCCGCCACCATGCCTGGCTGATTTTTTTGCATTTTTAGTAGAGACAGGGTTTCACTGTGTTAGCCAGGATGGTCTCGATCTCCTGACCTTGTGATCCGCCCACCTCGGCCTCCCAAAGTGCTGGGATTACAGGCGTGAGCCACCGCGTCCAGCCCCCCCCCTTTTTTTTTTCTTTTAAGTTCTAGGGTGCATGTGCACAACGTGCAGGTTTGTTACATAGGTATACGTGTGCCTATGTTGGTTTTGCTGCACCCATCAACTCGTAATTTACATTAGGTATTTCTCCTAATGCTATCCTTCCCCCAGCCCCCCCTCCCCTTTTTCTTTTTTCTGCAAAAGCTCACTAATGAGTCAATTTGTTGGGACTATACCCAGTTAAAAAGAGTTAAAATATATATTTGGCATAAAGGAAGATTTTTTTTCTTTTGCTATGGCAAGGAGATATGCATTCTTTTTTTCTAGTAATTAGGTTAAGCAGTTTAAATATTTAGAAGGATGGATGCTCAGACATGATGCTTTTTGACAGCATTTACAATTAGAATCACATTTTTGTGAGATTATTTCTTTGTTGGTTTTAGAAGTAGTGGATTAACCTATACAAGCCTTTGAATGGATAGATGAAAGCTGCTTGAGTCTAATGCAGCTTATCAAACACTGGTGTTTGTCTGGAGTGTTTTGAAGGGAGGAAGGGAAGAATGAAAGCAGAGACAAGATAAGAGGCTGATAGTGGTTCAGGTGAGAGGTGTTGGGACTGGAACAGATGGTAATGGATTTTGCACGTGTTTAGGAGTTAAAATCAGTGGGAACAGGTGATTGAGAATACAGAACGAGTAAGTAGTCTCTAGCTCAGGTGAGTAATTTGACAGTGGTGTGACAAAGATGAAGCAGAGAGATAGGCTTAGAAGAAAGAAGATGACTTCATTTTGGACATGATGAGTTTGGAGTGCCTTTGTTTTGTTTTGATTGTTTTTTTGAGACAAGTCTCCCTCTGTCGCCAGGCAGGAGTGCAGTGGCCTGATCTCGGCTCACTGCAACCTGCAACCTCCGCCTCCTGGGTTCAGGCGATTATCCTGCCTCAGCATCCCAAGTAGCTGAGACTACAGACACGCACCACCACGCACAGCTAATTTTTGTATTTTTAGTAGAGACAGGGTTTCACCATGTTGGCCAGGATGGTCTGGATCTGTCGACTTTGTGATCCGCCCGTCTTGGTCTCCCAAAGTGCTGGGATTACAGGCGTGAGCTACCACGGCAGCCTGGAGTACCTTTCATAAGCTGCAGGTGAAGACGTCCAGTGCACAATTGGAGCCATGAGTACGAAGGTCTGAGGATGGTGATCTAAACTGAAAGAGGTGTTTAGGGGAATCAGCAGCAACGGCTGACTGTGGTTGAAAACTGAAAGAGGATATAATCACCAAAGAAGACCATGGAGAGAGAAAAGAACAGAGACTCTCTGGAAGGAAGGGCAGAAGAGGAGGGAGAGCGAACCCTTGAAAAGGCAGACAGGAAGGAGGAGCCAGAGAAATAAAAGGAGAACAAGGAGCGTGTAGTATCATAGACCCTGTGTCAATAAACTAATAGGGAAGAAGGCAGATTAAATATTTGAGGCATGGAGTCAGAAAGGAAGAAGGGGAGACAGCCAGTATAATACTCTTTAGAGAAGTTTCGATCCCATGGGTAGGTGAGCAGATAGCTGCTAGATGGATATGTAAAGTGATGTAAAGACATGTTTAGAGTTTTCTTCCTTTTGTTTTTTGAGGTTGGGAGAGAGTAGAACACTTATTTGTGGAGGGAAAGGAGCCAGGAGAAGAGTTTGAATATGCAGGGAAGAGAGAGATCCCAGAGGGGAGGGAAGAGATTGGGATTGGTGTCCAGATGGAGGGATTACAAACAGAAAAAAGGGAATTTACTCTCATTATTGATTCATGGTTGCGTCATTCTTTCAGTCTCAGAGGTAACTGACGAGAGTCCTAAGCAGTATCTGGCTTGGTATTTTCTCCACGAAACTATTTTGCCAATGGATTGAATTTTCAAAAGATATCAAAAAGTTAGATATTTTAAATATAAAGGTGTTTGTGAGGATTAAAAAATATATACCTTTATACTTGCTTTCAAACCTTTCTGAAAACCAGAGTTTTCAAGGATAAACCTATTTATGTTTCAGTTCTCAGAATTCTGTGACTCCAGAGTTCCAGCCCACTAGGCCTAAAGTACAAGGTTAGCTCAGTTGTTATAATAAAAAATCTTAGGGATTTCATGTATTTATCCATTTGAGAAAAAAGGGGAACTGCTTAAGGAAAAGGCAGTGGTGTCCAGGCATAATGTTTGGTTAGGTTCAGAGTAAAAAAAACAACACTCAGTTGCCTATGTGGCTTTAAGGAAATAACTCAAGGCAGCAAAGTGATCATTTTTATTCTCAATAATCACATTTATGAAAAGTTTTCACTCTATTGGCTTGTTTAATCTTTACAAAAGTCCTTTGATATGGGAGGGACAAATTTTTGTCTCTAAAATCAATGCCAGTAAAATACTGGGCATTGTTTGGAATTGTAGAAAACAAAAAAATAATAAAAAGCACTATTTTCTTCTCACCCCGTCTTGGTATTTGTACCCAAGAAACTCCCTACAATTCTAGTTATTGTGCTTAAAGACCTAATAGAATTGGAGAAAATTCAAAATAATACTAGTTCAATTCAGAAAGTATATTTTTTTAGTGCCAAATCTGCACCATTTACTGTCTTACAATATCCTGCAAAGAACATGACCCACTGCTGCCCCTCAGTGAGCTTGTAATGTAGAAGGGGAGGAAGACCTGTAAATAAGTGATTATAATGTGAGATAAAGGCAGCAGCGAAGGTCTGCAGTGTACAGAGGTAGCAGAGAAAAGGGTCAGAAACCACTTCCCAAAGGATGGGATAAGTGAACCAGGCTTTAAAGGATGATAGGATTTCATCAGGTGGACAAGGGACCAATGTTAATAGCAAGAGAAGGAAATGTTCATATATACCTTAGAGGTGTGAAATATCTTGGTGTATTTAGTGAATTATAAGTAGCTCGGCGTTACTGAAACATCATTGTAAGTGGTTGAATATGAAGCTAGCGTTTTACAGGGACTAATTAATTCGTCAGCAACACAGATTCATGGTTTATGATGATCACTCTGGAGGGTGATGTTGCTGGCAGGGGAGATACCAGCTAAGAGGCTCCAGAAAGACATCCAGACGGGGTATGATAAGGACCTGAATTGAACAGAGGACTGTTAGGGATGAGGAGAAGTCAGATATGAGAGAGGAATAAATGAGGTAAAACATCTTGATTAAATAATTCATTGTGGGGTAATGGAAGAAGAAATTGTTAAAGTGGACAGGCCTGGGGGAGCTTCTGCTTTGTAAAGAAAAGTTAAACTAAAGATATTTCAGTCTGGGGAGGTAGAGGCTGAGAACCAATAAAGTAAAATTCCCATTTTGAAGTCTGTCAATTGAATATGGACTGGATTATCAGTGACAGCTAGAACTAATGGTCACCCCTCACACATGGAAAAGGTAAATATGGGATCGACAAGTGCTTTATTCATAAAGCAAGCATTACGTTTATGGAAATGTAGGTCCTAATTCCCCCCAAGATAAATGTATTCAACGTAGTTTAAGTTAACTATAAAAAGACAAGCTTACCTTATTATTGAGAAATCAGGTTGTTCTGCCTGAATGTGAAGCTGATATTTTGAAGGTGAATCTAGCCATCTGTTTTCTAATTCTTTAGTAGATAAACAGCAGTGGATGGTCCATAGGTTTAGATCCAAAATTAAAATGTTTGCAGGTAAACATCCTAGCAAGTGATTACAGAAGCAATGAAAAGTAGCTCAGTGTTAGTGAAACACTGTTGTAAGTGGTTGAGTATGGAGCTTGAGTTTTACAGGTACTAATTAATTGATCAGCAATGTAGATTCATGGTATCAATTTTTAGAGTGTGATATTCTGGAAGAGTGGTTCTCCAACTGAAAAGTCTCACTCTTTATAGTCTTAAAACTGAAATAACTTGTATTTATGTAGTTTACCTCGGTTGACACTATTAGAAATTAAAACTGAGAAAAATAATCATTAATTCATTTTAGAATAAAAATATTTATACATCACATATTAATATAACTATTTTCCAGAGGAAAAAAATAGCCAGAAGAGCAGAATTGCTTTACATTTGTGCAAATCTCTTTAGTTAGCTTAATAGAAGACAGCTGGGTTCTCTTATATGTCTGCTTCAACATTTGGTCTATTGCAATATCATGCATTACATAACTCCTGAAAAAATACCATATATTCGAGAGAAAAGAGAGTGAAAGTTATTATGCAAATGGTTCTGACTTTTAGGATCCACTGACAATAGCAGTTTGAAACAAATTTTTGTTTCATACACAAATAAGGTATTACTTTACCCCTACTCTACCCTTTTTGGAAGTCCATCGTCCTAAGAATATTTTCACCGTGATTCTCTGGCCTTGTCGTACACTTGTAAAGGCCTGTGATCTATCTACAGATAGATGAGTTCAAGTGCAAGGCAGAATTTGTTAGCCTTCTATGACCTTTTACCCTTCCCAACCTAATGAAGCATAGGTTCATCTAGCCTTGTTACCTCTCTTCTTCTTCATAACTTCTCATTTTATTTATAAGTAATAAAGTTCAAACAAATTTTTCTTTGAACTGTAGTCTGAGGAGGGGAGGAGTAAGACTATAGTTGTGGCCCTTTTTTTGTATCTTGGAAGACGTAGTAGAGGGAAGGGAAACCTGGAGTTTAAAAACTCCTTCAGAATATGATCATAGACACTGAAGACCACTTCCTGGAGGCCTGCCTAGAATTGCAAAGAATAATTATCTCTAGAAAATACTAACACTTCAGGATTGATTTCTGCTTTGGAAATACATGAGCCTAAAAGTAGTCTCTTGAGTTTCTGTACCTTTTGTTTCAGATGCACCCTTGGGCTTCTCTCTTTCCTTTCCCATCCTGCTCCATCAATACCAACTTCATCTGATTCCAGATACAGAGTGATGTGTCTGTGGCATAAGAACCAAGTCTTTGTTTTCTTTAAGATATCACTAGACTGTCCCCATTCCCACTGCCACCACCCACTTCTGTAATCCCTATTTAATAGCCTATTGGACTTTTGACTTGAGACTCCTTTTTTCTATCCATTCTGATTAATTTTTCCCACACATTGCTAATATCAGGACATGCCTTTTCTCAGAAATCTTCAGTGATGCCTTAATTTGTACCATGATGTAAATCTGTTTTATCTGTATTCTCCTTCAGCTTTCCCATAAAGTCGTAATCTGAAATATTTTGCAGTAGTCCTGGCTGTTTCCTCACAATCCTGTGAATGCAAGCTTTGCATTTCTTACCTCTGTGCTTGTCTTCATGTTATTCTTTTCACTTGGAATGTTCTGTTCTCTTCCACCACCACCCCCATCTAAATCCAGTGGATTCTTCAAAAGCTAATTCAAAACCAGTTCCTGTAAATGGTTTTTACCTGATTAGTTGGAATTTATTTGTTTCCCTCTCCTTTGATATACAATAGTATTTAAAGTTTGTATCACGCAGTTTAGTATGTAATTATATGCCATTGTTTATTTTTGTTTCATATCTTAAGTTTTATCTACAAATAGATAAGTTTCTCATGAACCTGTTTAGAATTTAATTCTGGGAAAGACCAGACTCCGTAAAAACTCCCCAGTGTTTTTTCCAAAATTATTCATTAAATTATCTTCATGCTGGTTAAGTTAGGTTGGTCTTATTCAAGCAAGTGTTCAAGTCTAATAAGTAATATCTAGTGTAATGTTACCTCTAAGTGTTATTTTCATGCACTTATTCTGAGTTTCTCAAACTTTATCTTATAGCTATTTCTGCATTTGAAGTTCAGCCAATTTCCACTGAGGTCCATGAAGGTGGAGTTGCTCGATTTGCATGCAAGATTTCATCCAACCCTCCTGCAGTTATAACATGGGAGTTCAATCGGACAGCTCTACCTATAACTGTGGACAGGTAGATGTAGATTTTGTCTTTGGAGAAGATATGGGAGTAATGAAGACTTCATATGAGGTTATATAGGGAGAAACACCATTATAGGCCTCATTTTTATTTAGGCAGTAATAACTGATTGCTTAAGACATTTCAAACTTAGCCAGAGAATTAGATCATCAGTCTCTGGCACATGGGGCATGGTCCCTGGTTTAGATCAGAATTTAAATAGATTATCCTACTGCCTTGATCCTTTCCTCAACCATCTGTTCTAACCATGAGTATCTGGACTGCAGCCCAAGGTTTTAGGAAACCAAATGACACTCTTATTGCTGGGAAGGGCAGTGCTGGTATAAGGGTGTTTCATGTATGCCCTGGTAGCTGCCCACTCCTGTCTCTGCCTTCCACTTCCCAACCCCCTCTTCACTACAAATGCGCGCACGCGCACATGCACACATCTAGTGTTCTGAGGGTGGTTGGGATTTAAAAATCAAGAACTTGATAGCAACTCCAAAAAATTTGATTCCTGCCCTGCTCCTGAGTAGGCAAACATTTGCTAACATGGTAAAGCACTAAGATGGAATAAGTTATTCATGGAAGTGCTTTATTAAAAAAACAAAAAAGAGCATATCTATATATGTCTTGGACAATATGTGGATATTAATAGGTAAAAAATTCAGGAATTTGAAAAAAATTACACTAAACTCTGGGCCATCAGTTAGCTAAATCTATGCTAGAATGTCAAATGAGACTCTGTAAAATTCGACTGATAGATTGCACAAACCATGTCATGCTGGATTGTTTTATGTTTTAGAGAGCTTTAGTGACCCAAATGAAAACAAGAGAATCAAGCTAAAGGTCTTTAAAGTATTGCTTCTAGCACTGTAAAAAGGTTGAGTGTATTAATCCTATCACAGAATATGTTAAATAAAATATAAAATCTAGGCCCAGCACAGTGGCTCATGCCTGTAATTCCAGCACTTTGGGAGGCCGAGGCAGGCAGATCACTTGAGGTCAGAAATTCAAGACCAGCCTGGTCATCATGGTGAAACCCTCTCTCTACTAAAAATACAAAAATTAGCCGGGCATGGTGGCGTGCCTGTAATCCCAGCTACTTGGTAGGCTGAAGCAGGAGAATAGCTTGAACCCTGGAGACAGAGGTTCCAGTGAGCCGAGATCACGCCATTGCACTCCAGCCAGGGCAACAAGAGCTAAATTCGATCTCAAAAATAGAATAGAATAGAATAGAATAAAATAAAATAATCTACAAGAAGTTTAGTTATCTTTCTCTCATAACAGGATAACCGCCCTACCAACAGGAGTATTGCAGATCTATGATGTCAGCCAAAGGGATTCTGGAAATTACCGTTGTGTTGCTGCCACTGTGGCCCACCGACGCAAAAGCATGGAGGCCTCGCTAACTGTGATTCCAGGTACCTACCATGCAGAGTGGCTTTTTCCATTTTTATGATGTTTTATTGGCACAGTTACTACTTTTTCTCCTCTGCTGTAATAATGTGCTATAAAGTAGAATTTCATTTAAATTATTATAATCTATTTGGAAAATGGTTATTTTCAGTTATTAAGCAACTCTTCTTTCATAGGCCAGTTTTCTATGTTACGTCAACGTCTTTAAGAAGTATTCAGTCTTAAGAAAGATTAACAAATATTCAGTCTTTGGTATTCTATTCAATACCAAAATTCACTGATGCTCAGGTCCCTTATTGAAAATGGCATGGCATTTTCATTCACCTAAATACCCTCCTTTATACTTTAAATCATCTCTAGATTACTTATAATACCTAATAATGTAAATTCTGTATAAATCATTGTTATATTGTATTTTAAAATGTGTATGTTTTTATTTTTTATTTAAAAAAATATTTTCAAGCTTGAGTTGGTTGAATTTACAGATGTGCAACCCACAGATACTGAGGGCTGGCTCTATTTCACTTTTGTTTTAAAAGGTGTAAAATACAGAAGGCACAAAAAAGAGAGTAACAGTCATCCATTTCTACCAGAATTGCCTAATGTGGAAAAAGATATGTTTGTTTCTAGTTGTATTATTTTGCTTGTCATTTAAAGAAATACCATAATTTGCATTTGTAAAAATGATACGTGCATTTTATAAAAAGCAATGTTTATGAAAATAGAAAATATAAAACTTCTATGTTAAACAATTTTTTAAAACACAAAAATAAAAGTTAAAAAATATCCTCAGTCTCAATGCAAAAATTATCATTGTTAATATTAAGCAAACACAATTTTATATATTTTGCTATATATTAATATAGGTAGAAGGGAAACTAGAGAGATGCATATAAAGAAATAGGTATTTCCTTAAAATGCAATAGATGATAGTTTTTATTTTAAAGGTTAAGTTTATTTAAATGTAGCGGAAGAAGACCTGGACTGAAGACATTGTTGAACTTCATATAAGTGTTTACTCTTCACAAGAGATACTGGTTTCTAACAGATCCTTTAAGGCTGTAAAAGAATAAATTTTGAAAAACATAAAGAGGCTGAAGTTATGTATTTAATGCTATGCTTTAGTTCTAGGTAAATAAATTTTAGATAATTAAATTATATAAGTGAATGCTTGAACCTCAATTAAAAGTAATGCTATGGAAAATAACCTAAATGTCCATCAACTGATGGATAAATAAAATGTGTTCTATCTATACAATGATATACATTGCTCAATAAAAAGGAATGAAGTACTTATGCATGTAACAACGTGGGTGAACCTTGAAAACATTATGCTAAGTGAAAAGAAGCCATTCACAAAAGACCACATAATATATGGTTCCATTTATATGAAATGTCTAGAATAGGCAAATCCAGAGAGACTAAAAGTAGATTAGTGGTTACTAGGCTGTGAAGAGAAGAAGAAATTGGGAGTGACTGCTAATGGGTTTGGGATTGTTTTGGAGAGTGATAAAAATGTTCTAAAATTAATTGTGGTAGTAGTTGTACAACTCTGAAAACTCTAAAAACCACTAAATTATATACTTCAAATGGGTGAATTGTATCGTATGTGAGTTATATCTCAATAAAGTTGTTTTAAAAAAAGAAAAGTGGCCGGGCGCAGTGGCTCAAGCCTGTAATCCCAGCACTTTGGGAGGCCGAGACGGGCGGATCACGAGGTCAGGAGATCGAGACCATCCTGGCTAACACGGTGAAACCCCATCTCTACTAAAAATTACAAAAAACTAGCCGGGCGAGGTGGCGGGTGCCTGTAGTCCCAGCTACTCGGGAGGCTGAGGCAGGAGAATGGCATGAACCCGGGAGGCGGAGCTTGTAGTGAGCTGAGATCCGGCCACTGCACTCCAGCCTGGGTGACAGAGCAAGACTCCGTCTCAAAAAAAAAAAAAAAAAAAAAAAAAAAAAAAAAAAAAAAAAAAAAAAAGAAAAGTGAGTGATGAGAATAAATGTCCTACTAATTTCACTTATTATATCTTATTTATAATTTATTTTTATATTCTGTCTTTTCCTCCCCAAAGCTAAGGAGTCTAAATCCTTCCACACACCAACAATTATAGCAGGTCCACAGAACATAACAGCGTCTCTTCATCAGACTGTAGTTTTGGAATGCATGGCCATAGGAAATCCCAAACCAATCATTTCTTGGAGCCGCCTTGGTAAGACTTCTCAGGAAAAACAAAACAAAAAGTCTTTTCCTTAAATTTTGTTCATTCTAGTGAAATTTGTAAGATGTTTATTTGATATACAAAAACACAGGTTTGGCTATTGAATGTCTTAATTTTTTGCCTTTTCAGTGTATAGAGAAAAGGTCTTAACATAGAGAATTTTATACTTAATTTTATACTTTCCATGATTGGTTGCTTGGATAGTGGTCTTTTGACATAATTTCAGATTATCTGTTACATTGTTTTAACTGAAGTATTCTCCTTGAAATAGATCACAAATCCATTGATGTCTTTAATACTCGGGTACTTGGAAATGGTAATCTCATGATATCTGATGTCAGGCTACAACATGCTGGAGTATATGTTTGTCGGGCCACTACCCCTGGCACACGCAACTTTACAGTTGCTATGGCAACTTTAACTGTATTAGGTATGTTCCTTTCATTCTGCAATCAGGGGAATCTTACATTTTAACGTTTGCCATTTTATCTCATTCATAGCTTACTACTGTCTTTCTTGAGCTTTGTAGCATTGATGTGAAGTATGGTAATCCAATGATGAATTTCAGGAAAAAAAAATAAATATTTATGTTAAAATATAACTGTAGAATCATTCTGAGGTCACCATTCTGTTTACGTGCGTACCATTATATTTCTTCTTCTTTAAGCTTCCCTTCTGTCTCCATCACACCTACACACATACCCATGTACCTATTTGCCAATTTAAAAACTTAATCTCTTGATGATAGCCACTTGCACTGCATTCGCAAGTGGCAATATATTGTTCTTAGTTAAGAAGGATGATAGGTACATGTATTTTAAATGTGTCTATATAGATGCTCTGAATAGGGAAATCGTGGAGAAAGTAAACACTGAGCAGTGCCGAGAAAAGGCGCCTGGAGTGATGCATGAAGATGTAGATAGGAGCTCAGCATGTCAGCCATCTTCAGGAATGGGACTTGTTTCATTTACTGTTTTCTTCCTTGACTCTTTACATCATTCCTATTAGGATCACAGAAATATTTCGTTTTTTTCTTTAAAAATAGCTCCTCCTTCATTTGTTGAATGGCCAGAAAGTTTAACAAGGCCTCGAGCTGGCACTGCTCGATTTGTGTGTCAGGCAGAAGGAATCCCCTCTCCCAAGATGTCATGGTTGAAAAATGGAAGGAAGATACATTCAAATGGTAGAATTAAAATGTACAACAGGTAGGCTGTGTCACTTTGCTACCATTTTATATATGACATAATGGCTTTAGTAATTTTTATGTGAAATGGTTATAATTATATCAAATACCTAAATGATCTTGATAGTTATTAACAAAATGAAACTAAACTAAGAAATTAAGATTTATAACATTAGCATGTCATACATGTGCTATGTTAAATACTCATGAGTATTTTATACATGTATCATGAAAGTGGTAGGTGATAATAAAATGAATGTTACACAGTTCCCCAAACTCCAGGGTTCTTGTGCTGTTAAGCCACTAGTTAAGTTACCACAAGAAAGCATATTAGCTCTTTGGGGTCTTAGTTCCTTCTTCCAAACAATGAGAAAATTAGAAGAAATAATTCTCTAATAATTTCTCCATAGTTAATGATTTTAAGAATTCATTTTTATTAGCATAAATACGAATTATTGTAACATTCTCATTTGTGTTGAACAAAACTTAAACATTTTGTTGACCTGTATTTTATGTGCACATTATAATATTCTGTAAATTAGATGCTCTTCAAGTAATATAAATTCTTAATAAGAGCCACATTTTAAAAAATAAGTTGTTACCTAAAGCAAAGAGCATTTGAATATCACAAATTCTAATGCAGACTCAAAAATGAGTAATTTTAAGTAATTAATGTAGAATATTTTTCACTGGGACAGATTACATATTTTTTTTTGGTAGGTCAGTAACTTTTATCATCTGAAATGAGACTATATAAGCCAGGCATGGTGGCTTTTGCCAGTAATTCCAGTGCTTTGGGAGGCCAAGGTGGGAAGATCACTTGAGCCCAGGAGTTTTAAGACCAACCTGGGCTGAACATAGTGAGACCTTGTCTCTACAAAAAAATTACAAAAAATTTAAAAATTACACATGCCTGGAGTCCCAGCTACTCAGGAGGATGAGTCAAGAGGGCGAAAGGATTATTTGAGCCCAGGAGTTTGGGGCTGCAGTGAGCTGTGACTGTGACACTGCACTTCAGCCTGGTTTACAGAGTGAGACCCCGTCTCTTTAAAACAACAACAACAAAAAGAAAATGACAAAAACAAAAACACACCAAAAAGTCTTCAGGATTCCACATAGTTGCTGCAGGGTTCTACAAATGCTTGATTTTAATTTTAATTTTAAAATAAAATAAGATGAGAGTATATTTAGCAATAGCTAAACTTTATTTTGAATTCATTCTTAGAATTTTTCGTGGAAATAATTTTTTTTCTTTCCCCAGTAAATTGGTAATTAACCAGATTATTCCTGAAGATGATGCTATTTATCAGTGCATGGCTGAGAATAGCCAAGGATCTATTTTATCTAGAGCCAGACTGACTGTAGTGATGTCAGAAGACAGACCCAGTGCTCCCTATAATGTGCATGCTGAAACCATGTCAAGCTCAGCCATTCTTTTAGCTTGGGAGAGGCCACTTTATAATTCAGACAAAGTCATCGCCTATTCTGTACATTACATGAAAGCAGAAGGTAAGTAATATTAGGAGTGCTTATTTTTGAGTACTCCTTGCTATCAAGGATTTGTTTTCAGTACGAATAATGCCTTACATAATCCACAAAATATTTTTGAAATTCTGTGGCATTCATCTTCTTTAATAAAATAATCTATCATCTTTGTATTTATTGTTTTCTAAATGTCATGCTGTTGTGTACTTTGTATATGTAAGTATAGTTGAAGATTTTTCTGTTTAGAAACAGTTACCAGCTAATACAAAGCATCACCGCCTGCTTAGAAGTTACAAAGTGGTATACTTATGAATTTCATTCCAGACAAGGCATAAATTCCTTAACTGAGACTTAATATTCCAATTTAAGTATGCAGTTACATTAGTCATAGTGGTGTAACTTGAGTAAAATAATAAACTATGTATATTTTTATTATTTTTAAGGGAGAAAGTAAACATTGTCAAATTCCCCATATTTTTGCTTTTGTATATTTTAAATATTTTGTATATTATGAATGTTTTCTGAAATCACATAGAACCCTCTGAAAATTGAACAGGACATTCTTTACTCCTATCTCATCATATAAAAGTAGAAATAAAATGTGTCTTAAAATCTTTATTCAGAATTATTGGTTCTATTTTGGAGATTTAAAACTTTTTCTTATATTTTACTTTCAGCGAATACCTTAGAGGAAAAAGAGAAACTACTGATAAATCCTAGAAATTTCTCTATTGATTTTTCATAGAAACCATGGTAAAGGCTTAGAAATTTCAGTTCTATAGTTAAACAGCTTAGCTTTTATGGAATATACGTTAAAAACAAATTCAAACACCTAAGGATGGGGATATAATAAAATTATCCATAGAAACAGGTGGTTTGTTGTTGCTGCTGCTATTTGTTTTTTGTACTTTGAAGTAGGGTTTTGAAAAGGAATATTTTGAATGTAAATCAGGGGTCATGGAAGCAAGAAGAATGAAAGTCTGATAACTGAGCATGCTGGAGTATGTTAATTCCCTTTTTAGTGATTTATGAAGGTAAAAGGAATGCTGGTTTTGGTGGGGACCACTCTTGTTCCCTATTATGGTTGTTTCATTAGAGCCTCCACATGCGGCTCAGTGGTCTATTCAGGAACGGAACAAGGCTTTTTAATTCGAACTCAAGGACCTTGTTTGGTAGGTCAGAAATCGTACTATGCAGCTCCTAATTAACAAGCCATTAGCCAGTCTGTTGTGAAATGCCTGTAATCTTGTCTAATTAAAATGCTATCAAGTTAATTCAGAAATGTGGGAAAACTTAATACTGGAATTTGCCTTCTGTTTTGTTTGTAAATCCAGTGTGGGGAGAAGGGACTCCGTCTTTAGAGAGATTTGATTAAGTTGACATGCGTTTACTGTGAATTGTTAGCAAAGCACAGTGGCTGCCAATGCTCTTGTTCCACTTTACAGGTTTGCTCTGTAGGAATTAAATCCTACAAAGACAAATCCTCTTCTATACCTTGCCATGCATATTTGATTAAGAGTTGCTGAGACTTTTTTTCTCTTAAAAAAAAAAAAAAAAACTGTGGGAGAAAGCATTTTGAGGCACATTCTGTGACTCCCAGTTTTTTTGCCCTCAGTATTATAAATAAAAGAACAACTTATGTCAGTCAAATTTAATAGAATCTCGAGGGGCAAAATGAGATCTTTTGCAGGACAACTTTTGGTTTGTTTTTCTAAAGAGTGCAGCCATTACATTCCCTACTGTCTCTCCATTTATGTTTAAAAGAAAAAAAAAATGCCACAAGTTGAAGCAAATCAAGTTTATACTGTTACGGATTACAATATTCTGTTGTGTTAAGCTCTGTTATATTACTACTGTACATTGTCTCTACTGTGGGTTTTGACTAGATGGTAAATGAAGTTTGGAGAAGATGAATTCTTTTCAGTTTGATTTATTCAGGAAAAAAGTCCTCTAGAAATTTGTAGCAAAATATGGTTACTTTTAGAAAATAGAGACCTTCCTGTTCACATTTTGTAAAGAGGCATGGAAGAGATTGAGATTAGACCCAAGGACCAGTGTTTCACAGTGCAGGCAAATGGTCTTGTTTATTTTATTTTGAATATCTGTCATTTTAAAACATGGATTCTTTAATTTAGGTTTAAATAATGAAGAGTATCAAGTAGTCATCGGAAATGACACAACTCATTATATTATTGATGACTTAGAGCCTGCCAGCAACTATACTTTCTACATTGTAGCATATATGCCAATGGGAGCCAGCCAGATGTCGGACCACGTGACACAGAATACTCTAGAGGATGGTAAGAAAACATGATTCTAGATCATTTCATTATGAATGTTCGTATGTTTTGTCAATTTCAGTGAATTAATGTGTTTTAAAGAAAATATATTCGTTTTGGTTAAAAAACAGGTGTGTTAAATTTGCCATTCAAAATCTCATTCTTGCTTTTTGCCAGTAGCATGGTAAGGATCAAGAGCACTTTCAGAATATAAAATTCAATAATAAAATTCTTATATTCCCATTATATTTCTTCAAAGGTTCCTAGTTTAAATTGTAAATATGTTGCAAACTTTTTTGTACTGAATAGAACAAAATGTGAGGTTTGTCTAGGCATGAATAACTGTAATGACTGTTACATATTGAGTGTATGTAGTGACTGAGGGCCAAAGGTACTGGACTTCTCAAACTTGGACTTTATACAACTTATCACCTGTCAAAAAATTCTTAGCACTTAGTACCTATTGATTAAATACAATATGCTTATACTCCTTAAGGGGGAAAATGTTACTTGTTCAACTTGTTTCCTAACCATGGGTTGAAAATTGAGTTGTGGTTCTTTTAGGGAACACCAGACCTTCATATTATTCTTATAATGGTGGGAAATTTCATCCATTAAGATAGCCCTAGAGAACTGATTCTCCTCCTCTCAGTCTTTATATCATGTTGTAAAAGGAGGGATCTGTCTTTCCAGAGTCTCTAGAAGACCTTTTTTAGTACCCTGCACTGTGAAAGGGAATTATTTAATATATGCTTAATCATACTGTTCTCCCTTAGCAAATGTTTTATCCTCAAGCAATGATCTGCTCTTAGTTTTTAAAATGTTTTTGTATAAATAATCCCCAAATCTCCTTTTTGTTCATTTAGTCCCAGATCTCTTATTATATCTTTATAATGCCACTTATTTGGGTGTTTATAAAATCAGACTTAGACTAAATGAAAAAAGGTTCACTCGTGTGGATACTGAATCCAAATTTTAGTTTTCATTTAAGAGCCTATTCCACTTTAGAGTGAGCTGCAGTATATATGACATCTCTAGTTACCTGGTTACTATTAACCTTTGTTATGCATGTCTAAGGTGAAAAGCAGGCTAATAAAGATAGACCTTTTTTTTTTTTTTTTGGTTTGTGAGGTCTGTTCTCCCTCTATATCCTTGAAGAAAGTGAGTCTTAGTATAGCAGGGAAACACTGTAAAAGAAGCTATTATTATTTTCTTCATTTTGTGTCTGAAGAAACCTAGATACAGAGAAGTTAATTTGACCAAGATCACAGAGTCATACATGGTAGAACAAGGGTTCAGACACAGAGAAGCTAACTCTAGAACCCATCTGAACTCTTAGTATTAGACCACCTGTCACTGTATTTGACTCATTTTCCTGAAATGCCAGTTTTATTAAAATGTTTGGAGAAAAAACTGTTTTTATATTAAACAACATATGTTGTAATTAGGAATACAAAATTCACATTAATTTTTAAGATGCAACTCTTACACTTCAAAATATGATTTGCTCGGTTATAACTGTAGGATCCTAGGCTTCCCCACCCTTGTATAATTCACTCTCCCTTGTTTCAAAGCCCCTTTGGTGGAATTATTTGAGAAGTATTCTCGTATTTTGTATGAATATCAAACATTCTCATATTCATTCCAAACAGCAACAAAACAGTCGCAATCACAGTGAAGAATATCTTATATTCTTTGTTCCACACACTTAACCCTCCCTGGTTATTTTTTCTTCTTTTTTCTGGTTTATTCTCTGTTTCACTGAAAACCTCTGCTAGGGCTGAAAATGTCTCTTCTTTATGATATGTCGCTAATTAAGAGAATGCAGTTACTGGTGTGCTAAGTGGCAATTCAATTCTAAATATTCATAAACAACCTGTTTTCTTCTATGACTAGTTCCCCTGAGACCTCCTGAAATTAGTTTGACAAGTCGAAGTCCCACTGATATTCTCATCTCCTGGCTGCCAATCCCTGCCAAATATCGGCGGGGCCAAGTGGTGCTGTATCGCTTGTCTTTCCGCCTAAGTACTGAGAACTCCATCCAAGTTCTGGAGCTCCCGGGGACCATGCATGAGTACCTTTTGGAAGGTCTGAAACCTGACAGTGTCTACCTGGTTCGGATTACTGCCGCCACCAGAGTGGGGCTGGGAGAGTCATCAGTATGGACATCACATAGGACGCCCAAAGCTACAAGCGTGAAAGGTGAATTTCTGAAGACTGTTGAGAAAAGATAATACAGTATTTTTACTTTTGAATCAAATTTTTCTTCTTGAAATTATGTTTATATTTTTTAAATTTTGTTTTATAAATAAAAATATTCCGTAGGTGATGGACTTAATTGAACAAAATTAAACTTTTTGTTAAGTGGTTGCTTTTGCATAGAGTTTATTTGTGTGTAAACTTTTTGGTTGTGCTGTTAGCAAATCTCTCGTGGACAGATCAATACAAATCAAACTCAGTTTCCAAAGTAAGCTATTCGTAGAAGCCTAATTAATATTATTGCCATATATTTTTAAAATCCTTAGTTCAATAGGAAGACTATAGGACTGCAAAATTCTAGACTCTTCTGTTTTACTAATGTGGAATGTAACATGACTGGTTTTCTTGTTAATTGACTGACAAGGGTGTCTGTTCTCTATGTCACAGAGGAGTAATGAATGGCCAAAATTAGAAAGTATTTATTGCCCCTTTGAAAAAAAATTAAATATGTAGATATCATTATTTAGATATCTTGGTCTTTTTAAGATAGTATTTTATATATTTTAAATTTTGATCTCAAAGTTTAATATTATTGTGAAATTTGGAAAGTTAGGTTACGGTATAATTATTGGATTGACCCTTTTGGTAATTGTTTGCTTAAAACTGAGAGAACTACCCTATTCTGTGTCTTTATGTGGATGTTGGGTTGTTTATACATACATTTTCTGATGAATTTTACTAGCCCCTAAGTCTCCAGAGTTGCATTTGGAGCCTCTGAACTGTACCACCATTTCTGTGAGGTGGCAGCAAGATGTAGAGGACACGGCTGCTATTCAGGGCTACAAGCTGTACTACAAGGAAGAAGGGCAGCAGGAGAATGGGCCCATTTTCTTGGATACCAAGGACCTACTCTATACTCTCAGTGGCTTAGGTGAGTGAGTTTGTACTGTGCTTTTCCCTTTTTCCTTCCTCTCTGACCAACTGGGAAAAAAGTTATTGGATAGAAAGCAGGAGAACTGACTTAATGGTACAAAGAAAAGAATTGATTTTACTATGTCAGTGTGTATATGCTACTGCCGAAGCCAGTGATTGGTCTTTGACTTACCGTTGTGAGTCCAGTGGCAAAATATCAGGCAGCCATTGTATCTTTCTATCTTTGTCCAGCTCTGCAAATCTGCTTTTCTTTGTGGAGTTCACTTCTGGTAGATTGAGTTCCTGATCAATTATTGTGAGTGTGTGGTGGATGTAGAATAGGAATTAGAACAGGGATATCACCAAATAATATTCAGCGGTTAAGTTTCAATTAAAATGTGCCTGAGAGTGCTATATAATTGCTATATAATTATGAATTAGGTATAAAATAACTGAATATTTATATAGCTGTAACCCAGGAACACTGGGAAAAAGCACTTAACTTTGTGATTGAGTTCATCAGTGTTCCGAAAGACACAATTTTATTCCCCAGTCTTCCTATCTTTGTAGAGTGAAAGGAATTTCATGATGTAAGCATGTTTAGTAGAAAGTAATGTGTATCCAAAATGAATACATGGGCCGGGCATGGTGGCTCATGCGTGTAATCCCAGCACTCTGGGAGGCCAGTATGGGTGGATCTCTTGAGGTCGGGAGTTCAAGACCAGCCTGGCCAACATGGTGAAACCCCGTCTCTACTAAAAAAATACAAGAATTAGCTGAGCATGGTGGCACGTGCCTGTAATTCCAGCTACTTGGGAGGCTGGGGCAGAATAGCTTGAACCTGGGCAGAGCTTGAAATGAGCCAAGATCACGCCACTATACTCCAGCCTGGGTGACAGTGCGAGACTCTGTCTCAAAAAAAAAAAAAAAAAAAAACATGGATATAAACTGATAAAAACTCATCAAGATATAAAGTGTACACTTAGCTATTTGTTGCTCATAAGTAGATTTTTACCCTTAAGTACAAAGCAGTCCCTTTAATTATGATGACCAACCTGCTAAATACCTACTGAATTGTTACACCTTCTGGACATATTAGGATTTTACAAAGCACTCTGGCTTTTCCTTTCACAGACTGCCCTGTGAAGGGGAGGGGAGGTAGGCTCAGCAGTCCAACCGTGGGCTTCTCCATGTCCTTCCCTGGCCTCACGGTAGCACAGGCTGTGAAAGCAGTGTTGGATTTGAGTCTCTGCACAGTAAGAAGCAGTGGTGGGAGACTGTTTTCAGATGCAGGGACACAGAACTTCATCCTGTGGTTCTATGCAGTTTTCCAGATGGTATTTTGCTTATAATCTCATTATGTTGGTTTTTAATTTAATCTGCATTCGGTTAAATAAGTTTCACTATTGATCTCTGTCACACAGTTTTTTCTTTTCTTTTTTTTTCTTTCGCGTGTGTGTGTGTGTGTGTGTGTGTGTGTGTGTGTGTGTGTGTGTGACGGAGTTTCACTCTTGTTGCCCAGGCTGAAGTGCAATGGCACGATATCAGCTCACCGCAACCTCTACTTCCAGGTTCAAGCGATTCTCCTGCCTCAGCCTCCCAAGTAGCTGGGATTACAGGCATGTACCATCATGCTCAGCTAATTTTGTATTTTTAGTAGAGACGGGATTTCTCCATGTTGGTCAGGCCGGTCTTGAACTCCCAACCTCAGGTGATCCACCCACCTCAGCCTCCCAAAATGTTGGGATTACAGGCGTGAGCCACCATGTCCAGCCTGTCACACAGTTTTATAAATGATGAGGAGAAATTACTTATGTTCCACCTTCCTTAAGCCATTGATACTGAGATGACATTAGCCCAACCTACTGCCACTGAAGCCAGCAACATTTATTCCTAGTTGTGGCTTCTCAGTGTTCTGTCCCTTTCCCTGCAGATTATTGATTCAAGAAAATTTTGCTTAGTTATTACATAAGAAACATGATTTGGGACAATTGTTGATGAAGAATCATAGATCAAGCTTACTACTTCTCATTTTCTGTTAAAGAAAATATGAATATATAGAAGATACAAAAAAATACATTCTTAGCACGCTCTTATACATCACAGGGAGCTTATTCTCAATAGGTGACTAATTTACTAGAAAAAAAATTGGGTTGTGAAAAGTTTAGAGGGACATTTTATTAAAACTTTGGCCATTCTTCAAAATTTTCTACAGATACATACATACATATATATACACACATACAACGCATGTATGTATTTATTTATTTATAATGAGGAAGACCCATTGATCTTTGTTGAACTTTTTAAATCATCTCTGAACTATGGTCAACTTTCAAAACTTTTATTTTCTCTTATGTTTTAAAATTAAATCATATATTACTGCCCTTGTTTTTATGTTGTGAAATCCACTGTGTATGCTGTTTGAGGCGAATCCATTTAAAATCACTTCTAATGCATCAACTGGGAAATTATTTTGTCAGTATACTATGTCTATTAAAATAGCCGCATGTTTCCTGACTGTGGAATTAGATTGAGTGGTTGGACTGATTGCAGTTCAGGATAACAGAGACCTCTAGCAGCTGTAGAGACTTTCTTGTTAGACAGCAGGTTCCACACCCCTGGAGCTACCAAGTCAAGGCTGGAATGGCTGACTGGCAGAGATGCAGTTGTGTATTCAAGCATTGTGCAGCTGTTGACTGGATCACCTTTAAGGTGCCTTTTCATCTTGAGACCCCTATGGTCTAGTCTTACTTTCCTAGAAAAGTCAATGCTGGGGCCTTGCCAAACTTAGAGCAGTCAAATACGTTTAACTCACTAAGCAGGCAAGTGTTACAGCTATCCTTTCCTTCTCTCTTTTGAATATTGGGAGGGGAGTATGTTCTGTTAACTGGACAACTGACCATCTGTGACCATTTTTAGTGAGAGCATCTGGCGGTAGCTGCCTGTTTAACAGAGAGTGATGTGTCTGGGGGGCATTAGGTTAAGGGAATCCTATCTGTGTCTTGCATGGTGAATACTTGCTTTCACTGAGCTTTTGCACATTAAAGATACTCTAACTGGAGCTAGATTTGCTAAGTAGGCCTGGAAATGAAATTTAAATGCTTCTTTTTGCTGATTCAATGTCAATTTGAGTAACAAACTAGTGTCTCAAAATTTCATTTTCATACTAATCCCCTTTCTGATGCCTTTATACACATCTTTTTATTTTTACTTGTGATAATTAAGTTTTCAGTTTAAAAAGTATATTATAGGGACATACTCTCCTTGGTAATAAACACAGTTCTTTGTTTCTGGAAGAAAGAAAAAGATGAATGAATTTATATATTTCAATTCATTTAACAAGCATTTTCAAATATTTTTCTGAGACATTGTAGTACTACATAAAAAGGTGTGACAGATGTAATCTCTGCTTAAAACGAAATATTAAACAAAAGACATTTAATTGAGTGATTTTTCCAATATCGGCACACATTTCTAGTGAACTAAATTTAATTATACTTAGCAATGAAAGTTATTTTAGAACTTTTTACTCTAAAACCTCAAAGCTCAGTTCCCTAGATGTAGAGTTTTTTTAAAGTAGCTAAAAAGATTATTGTGTCTTTCATAGTATAATATAAATATTGGCAGAGTGATGGAAATACTTTGATGTTAGCTTGTTTGATTTTGATGACTTAAAATGTAGTTTGATTTTAATTAGAACTGGTTTACTTTGTGGGGTTGGAAAAAAGCATTAGACTTGGGATTTAATACATTTGTGTGATTTGTTGTAAGTGGTGGTTTGAGACTTTGTATCTTTGTGGTTATTAATTTCACTTTGATTTTTTTTCCCCTAGGCACTTTCAATGTTTAGCTCCGTTGTAAGTAGGATTTTAAAATACTTGTTATATTCATCACACAATAAACTGAAGCAGAATTACTAACATACTTGTGTTCCCTGATAATTGATTGAAATAATTTGTTCCTCTTTTTTCATCTGTTTATTTCAGAAATTGGCTTTAAATTCTGAAGTTAGCTTATAATTACAAAGGAACTGTTTTCACAAGCTGTCAACTGTCCTGAATTATTAAGTCTTTATATGAAAGAATGAAAGGGGGCAGATTTTTAAGTAGTACTGTTGTTAGATTAACATTTAGGACACTGGTGTTAGATCATCTTTAGCTTTTATTTTGCCAAAGAACTTGAGCTTGTTCATTATTTTATTTAATTTTACAGTAAGCATGATTAGTGTGAGCATGAGATTTCACACCAATTATAAATGAATAATTAAAATAATAAACTATATACTACAGCATTTTATTTATTTATTTGAGGCGTAGTCTCACTTGTCAGCCAGCCTGAAGTGCAGTGGTGCCATCTCGGCTTAATGCAACCTCCACCTCCCAGGCTCAGGCAATCCTCCCACCTCAGCTGGGTCCTGAGTGGCTGGGACCATAAGTGTGCGCCACCACGCCGGGCTAATTTTTGGTATTTTTGGTAGAGACGGGGTTTCGTTCTGTTGCCCAGGCTGGTCTTGAACTCCTGGGCTCAAGCCATCCACCTACCTCAGCCTCCCAAAGTGCCGGGATTGTAGGCGTGAGCTACCACGCCCAGCCTTACTCATTCTGTCAGACAGTCACAAAATAAATTTATTTAACTGAACTCAGTAAACTTCTTTAAAGGAATACTTTTGGAAACTACCTGCCTTGTAGACTAGAAAACTAACTTGACAAAAGTGTGAGTACAAATTATAACAAAAGAGAACATTTAAAAACTATTGTATTTCACTTTCTTCACTATGAAATATTTTTAAGTTACCCTTTCTTTTGTTGTGTTTAACATATTATTATGCCAAAATATATTGAAACTTCAACATAGACTTTTTTCTTAATTTGCCAATAAAGCAGAAATTTTTGAATATTTCATTCTCTGCAGTATCTTAAAGTATCAAATATTATTGATACTCAACTCAAATTTTAGAACTTAATATTTGAAAAATTCAGAAACCAATACTTCAAAAGAAATGAAGTATTTGCTTCTAAAAAAAAAAAGTACTAAAATACTATTATATTAAGATAGTAAAAAAGAAAAGATTTTTCATTTGCCAGTTTGCAGCTACCTCTAATTAAAAATAAAGTGTTTACAGATTGATGAAACTATAAGAGCTATATAAGAATTACAGTGCATTATCTGGTTATTTTTGTTCTTAAATTATTTGTGTTAAATGAAAGGTCACCTGCCATTGTAAAATACTTTGGGTGTTCTCTGGATGAATTAGAGGTATATCTCCTGCTGACATTTGGAAAGTATTGCCCAGATTTTAAGTCTCAAATCTTCTGGGAAACCTCTTGTGACTCTAAATGGTGTCTGTCATTCCCATAGTACATCATTTACAATGTTTCTATTATAGAAATCACATGACACTGACAGTAAAAGAAAAACATCAGTCAAATAAGTTCCTTGTCTGTTGCCTGGATTTGACTTCAAATTTCACAACTTATTAACACATTAAATCCTAGCTGTTCACCTAATCTTTTAGGTAGGGATAATGATATTGATTTTAGAATGTTAGGGAGATTAAATGAAATAATGCATATAAAAGTTAGCATAGTGCCTGGGAAAATTGCATTATAAGTTCTCAACACTTTAGTTGTTTTTGTTAAAATTATTATCCTCCCAGGAGAGCAGTGTATTTAAAAATTGAGCCTGTATTTTAAAAATTGTGTCTGTATGTTTTAAAAATATTTTTTGAAGTAATTTACCATGATCACTAGATTTGAAAGCTAATGCATCTTGAGCTTTAAAATGTATATGGATTACCCATAGATCTTGTTAAAACACAGATTCTAATATTCAGTAGGTTTGGGTGCGGCCTGAAATTCTTGCATTTCTGCCCACTTTGAAAAGTAAAGATCTAGACCAGGAGTAAGCAAACTTTTTCTGTAATGGGACAGACTGTAAATATTTTAGGCTTTATGGGTGTTATGGACCTAATGTTTGTGTCTTCCCAAAATGTGTATGTTAAAGCCTTCACCCTAAATGTGACTCTGGTTGAATATAGAGCCTGTGAAAAGGTGGATGGTGAAGGTTAAATGAGGTCATAAGAGTGAGGTTCTAATCCAGTAAGGCTGATGCCCTTATAAAAAGAAGAAGAGATGCCAGAGCATGCTCTCTACCATGTGAGGATGTAGGAAAAGCCCAGTCACCTGCGAGCCAGAAAGAAAGCCCTCACCAGAAACTGAATCCTGCCAGAGTGTGATGTTGGACTTCCCAGCCTCTAGAACTGAGAGAAAACAAATTTCAGTTGTTTAAACCACTCAGTCTGTGCATTTTGTTATGACAGCCTGAGCAAGACTGATACAGTGGACCATGTAGTCTCTTTCACAAGTATTCACCTCTGCTGCTGCAGCACAGAAGCAGCCTTGAAAAATACATAAATGCATGCGTGTGGTTATGCTCCAATAAAACTTCATTTGTGGACACCGAAGTATGAATTTTGTATAATTTTGACTTGTCACAAAATAGTATTCTTTAAAAATTTTTGTTCAGGCTGGGTACAGTGAAATACAATCTCATGTCTATAATCCCAGCACTCTGGGAGGCCGATGTGGGTGGATCACTTGAAGTCAAGAGTTCAAGACTGGCCAACATGGCATAACCCTGTCTCTACTAAAAATACAAAAATTAGCCAGGGGTGGTGGTGCATGCCTATAATCCCAGCTACTCAGGAGACTGAAGCAGGAGAATCGCTTCAATCTGGAAGCCAGAGGTTGCAGTGACCCAAGGTTCCGCCACTGCACTCCAGCCTGGGTGACAGAGCAAGACTTTGTCTCAAATAATAATAATAATAATAAAAGAAAAAGAAAAATTTTTTTAACCACTGAAAAATTAAAAAAACAAAACAAAACAAAACCTTTTTAGCTGACTGGTATATCAAGGGCACCAGGCCACATTACTAGAATTTAGAAGTTCTAGATTTAGACTGTATAGTTCTTGCTTCTCAAAGTGCAGTCCCAGGACCAGCAGCATCATCTGGGAGTTTACTGAAATGCTGAATTTCAGGCCTCCCCTCTACCTATTGTTTTAACACGTAAGGGTAAGGAATTTCGACATTAGGTTTATGCCTTTCTTGTTAAGCCAGTTCTGAAACTGTGTTAAAGTGTTTTAATTTCTCCATCCTTTTGTGTGAGTTAGCTCTCAGGAGGCATCCAGTCAGAAATCTAACAACATGTTCTGTTCCCAGAAAAAAACCTAATTATTCTTGATTTGGTGCATCTCATTTTAGGCAACTGTGATTCTGCTAAATTAATTAGGTTTTGTGGTTTTAGATGAACAAGAAAATAAATATAGCCATGGAGTCCATAAATCCATAACATAAACTGTTATTTGAATCCACAGGGTAAAGCCAGGAGTGTTTAGTAGTAATTCAAGAAGAGAATATTTTCTAACCCATTCAGCTACTGTCATTGAGCTTTTCAATGTGTGCTTTTTTTGTTGTTTTCTTGGCAGGCAGAGTCTTGCTCAGTCGTACAGGCTGGAGTTCAGTGGCGCCATCTCTTCTGCCTCAGGGGGTACAACCTCCATCTCACGGGGTTCAAATGATTCTTGTTCCTCAGCCTCCCAAATAGCTGGGATTATAGGCGACTGCCACCACACCCGGTTGATTTTTTGTATTTTTGGTAGAGACAGGGTTTCACCATGTTGCCCAGGCTGGTCTTGAACTCCTGAGCTCAGGCAATCTGCGCGCCTCAGCCTCCCAAAGTGCTAGGATTATGGGTGTGAGTCACCGCACCTGGCCTCAGTGTACTCTTAATACTACTGTACTGTTTTCAAAGCCCTCCATAGCAGTGTAAGTACAGTGTTTTATGGAACCCAGTAGGTCTAAGATGAAGAAGCTCCTATGCTTTCTTGGTGGTTCTCTTGCTAGGCGGGTTGTGACATAGTAGCTCCTTGCTCTTGAAAATCAGAGGATGAACTAAATTTAGAAATGTCTGATAACAAGCTTCAGTTACCACTAAATTAATTGCAAAATTGAAAGCATCCTCCCAACATGCAGTTTTAACTTCTGTGATACTTCAGCTAACTCCTCATGAAGACATTGACTAGGAGATAGTGTCAGTTAGAAATGCAAAATTTCTGCCAGGTGTGGTGGCTCACACCTATAATCCCAGCACTTTGAGAGGCTGAGGTAGGAGAATTGTCTGAATCAAGGATTTTGAGACCAGCCTGGGCAAGACGGTGAAACTCTGTCTCTACAAAAAATCAAAAAGTTAGCTGGGCATGGTGGTACATGCCTATGATCCCAGCTACAGGAGGCTGAGGTGGGAGAATCTCTTGAGTCCAGGAGGTTGAGGTAGCAGTGAGCCGTTTGCACCACTGCACTCCAGCCAAGGGAGGTAGGGCCTGTGAGACCCTGTGTCAAAAAAAACCCACAACATTATTTCTGAATTTAGTTTAGAACTTTACATATGTATATATAAATATATAAAGCTGCTTAGTTTAAAAACATAAGGTTGTTATCTGTACCAATTTAATTACCGTATCTTGTTTTATAAATTTTTATATTACAGTTGATTCATCTTGGCCAGGTGCAGTGGCTCACGCCTGTAATCCCAGCACTTTGGGAGGTCGAGGTGGGTGGATCACCTGAGGTCAGGAGTTCAAGACCAGCCTGGCTAACATGGTGAAACCCCGTCTCTACTAAAAAATAACAAAAATTAGCTGGGCATTGTGGCAGACGCCTGTAATCCCAGCTATCCGGAAGGCCAGGGCAGGAGAATCACTTGAACCCGGGAGGTGGAGGTTGCAGTGAGCCGAGATCGCGCCATTGCACTCCAGCCTGGGCAACAAGAGCGGAACTCTGTCTCAAAAAACAAAAACAAAAACACCTCTCACCCCCGCCAAAGAAAAACCAAACAAACAACAAAAAAACTCTACACAAATGTTTAGCTTTATTCACAGTTGCCAAAACCTGAAAACAACCTAAATGTCCTTCATCAGGTGAGCAGATAAACTGCAGTACATCCGTACAGTTGGAATACTCCTCAGTAGTAAAAAGCAGCGAACTATATTGCTGCTTGCAACAGTTCATTGATGAATATCAGTGTCAGTATGCTGAGTGAAAGAGGCCAGTCTTAAAAGGTTACATTCTTTATGACTTCATTGGTATGACACTCTTGAAAAGTGAAAACTGGGGCCAGGCGTCGTGGCTCACACCTGTAATCCCAGCACTTTGGGAGGCCAAGGCGGGTGGATCACCTGAGGTCAGGAGTTCGAAACCAGTCTGACCAACATGGTGAAACGCTGTCTCTACTAAAAATACAAAAATTAGCCAGACGTAGTGGCTGGCACCTGTAATCCCAGCTGCTCGGGAGGTTGAGGCAGGAGAATCACTTGAACCCGGGAGGCAGAGGTTGCAGTGAGCTGAGATTGCGCCACTGCACTCCAGCCTGGGCAACAAGAGCGAAACTTTGTCCCCCCACCAAAAAAAAAGAAAAGTGAAAACTGTATGGATGGAAAACAGATCAGTGATTGCCATGATTAGAGATGGGGGCAAGACTTGACTACACAAAGGCAGCATTGGGAGCTCCTGGATGTGATGAAATTGTTCTTTTTCTGGTTGTAGTGGTGGTTGCACAAATCTATACATGTGTTAAATAGGACCATACAACAACAACAAAAAATAAATTTCAGTATATGTTAATTTTTAAATTAAATTTAGAAGACTGAGGGTTTTGAGATCAGATGACCAGGGTTTGATCCCAGCTCTCCAACCCACTAAAAGTATGATCTTGCTCAAGTCACTTCACCTCCATGAACCTCAGTTTCCCCTCGACATTTAGATTGCTCAGAATTGTTGAATGTAGAACCCACAGGACAGCGGGTTGATACATAATAAATGCTCGATAACTGTTATCTGTAAATATGATTAAGGAGAGGAAGAAATTAGAATGATGCTCAAGTGTTCTGAGGGATGGTACTTTTACTCTGTAGTAGGGCTTTCAGAAGTAAGACCAGGATTGGGGAAGTAGGAGATACTGAGTTCACTTTTTATCATATTGGGTTGGAAAGGTTGGTGTCCCAGTGGAGATGTCTATAGCAGCTTAATATACGGGTTTAGATTTCAGAAGAACTGAGATGGCGAATTAGTGTTGTGCAGTTGGAAGTTAAGGCTGTGTACTCTGCCCTAAGGGACCAGCGTCTCTCTGGCTTAGCTACTTTGAAAGAAATTATCAGACTTCAGCAGAAGAAACTAGTCAGCATAATTGTAAAACAAAGGAGGTTAGGTCACTTTTAGGAAACAGAGGCACATGCAGCAGATCTCACTGAAATTTCTCTTACTATGTGAAACTTCAAACTTTCTGAATTTTCTGAGATACATCTTTCAGTGGAGTCCCTTTTAAAAAAAAAATCTTCAAAGACTTTCAGAAACTGAAATTTTTCAGTATAGGTGAGGTCATACTTATATTTGTTCTTAGTTTGGTGCAATTCTAAACATCTATCAGTCTCTCTTACTTGCCACAAAAGATAGAGGAATTTTTAATAAGAAAGAAGCAAAAGAGATCAGGCTGCCATATTGTGGGAGAAATATAGATGACATTCCAAATGGAATCTCCTAGCAAGTTACGGAAGATATTTTGCTTTCTTCAATATTTGAAAACCTTTTTTAAACTTCTTTTTGTAACCCAGTTGAATGCAGTAGCTCAAACTATCATAATTTGCATTTCTGCCTCTTAAATTCGGAGGATTGCAAACAATATTAAAATAACAGTGCTGCCGGAGAGAAGAAATACCTTTTACTTGCGTGCTGTATATAGCATTGTATCAGAGTTATATTAATGCCACCCTATGGGATGTTACAGATCATTTTAGTTCATACTTAAGTCATTTTGGAGAAAGAAGAAAGACAGCAATATATGCCTATACTTAAACATTTTTTTCACCATCTTTAAGAAAGTTCAGCTTTCCAAAAAATTTCAAACACAAATAATTGGGCAAAGAATTTTGATGTTTTTTCCTGGAGCTTTATATCCTTAGCCTTGAATAGTCATCACCTTTTGAAATGCTCTAAAACATGGAGAGCTCTGTGAAAAACATCTATCTTGTTATTGAGGTGAAAAATGTGAACAAAATGATACACAGCTACTCCTCTTTTTTCTTTTTTTGAGCATTAAGCAAGGTTTCTTTTTCTTCCAAGAATAAAACTGATGCATTTGCCTAAATGGTCATCACTTTTGTAGGTTTGAAGTTGTTTTACTGCTTTAGCAGCTGTGTGGCAAGTTTTCTAGCAGACAGTGGTGCTAGGGAGGGGGCTCAGTTGCATCTGGTTTCTCTTTGTAGAATGACTGAAAAGTTGATATTTAGTGGTTTTCTTGAGAAAGCAGTTCATGTGGAGAAGAGTAACTTTTTTTAGTACCTAAATTAGCTTGCTGTGATTCATATGCATGCATTTTGTCTTCTTGCTTAAAAAAGAAAAAGAAAGAAAGAGAAAATCGTCTACCCTGAAACTACATAGCACAGATAACCCTTTGACCTTTGGCACTGGGTAAAGATTTACAGTACTTGTGGAGCCTCACTCCACATGCCTGACTGAAAAGAACCCTAAATAAAGTAAGGCCCCTGTGGAGATGGAGAAAATAAGCAGGATATGAGGAAGTTCCATTATTTCATGTGGCTGTGTTGCTGCTGTTGTTGTTTTAATCAGTTTATAAGGTGAAATACCAGTTGGGATGCACTTCCAGTTTAGGGGGTCTGATGTCAGTTAAGTTTGTGCTCTGATATTGGAAGAGTTGGAGTCAAGGATACCCTGGGCATGGTGTCCTTCTCTGTTTCTCTTGCACCCAGGGAATACCCCCTCCTGCTGGCTCCCTCAAATTAAATTCTCATTTGAAATATCTGGATAGTTGTTTGTTTGTTTGTTTTTGGGGAAAGCAAGACAATGGAAACTTTTTTTTGTTTGTTTTTAAGAAATGGGCATGATCAACAGATGGGGGAGAGTGGAATCCCTATCACTTTATGTGTTAAGAAATTAAGTTTTTCTTCAGATTTAAAACATAAAAAACACATGAGAGCAAAATTAGTTCCCCATTGTCTCCAGAAAAATTGGTTTAACTCTGCTCCAAATGGGACATCAAATGGAGACCTTTGAAGAAATTTTCATAATTTATTATTTAACGATACTCAGATCTATTTAATACTTCATAGCTTTCTGCTGACTCTTTATGTATCTCTTTTAAAATGTCAGTGTTTTTAAAGCACTTTGTATTTATATCTTGAGGTTTACCTACTAAATTGATTTTACTGCTTTTTGTTTTGTTTCCTTTTTATATGTGCTAATAAAACTTCAAATAAAAGTTTCCTTGGTCTCAGGAAGATGCAACTAGGTATAGACAGGCTGTTGATTGTCTTGAAGGCCCAAACTTTCAAATGGTATTTCTACAAATGAAGAAAAAGCTTCAGTAAACTTTTCATTCTCCTGTTTTTAAGAGTCTGTAAGCATGGTAAAATGCTTGACGGGAATTGCAAAGAGCATCTATCTCTTCAGAGAAGGAAGAACTCTTGTAGAAAATTAAATCAATACTGTCCATTAATCATACTGCATGTCAGCCCTCAGACCACTCTGGAAGTTTCTGGTGAATGTAAAGAATCTTTAGATGTGTGAGGTCCTTAAAGATCTAAGTTAAACGAGAGGGGGTTTTTTAAAAGAAACCATTAGCACATGAAAGAAACTTCAGGGTAGATAGAAAAAAAACATTTGCTGCATAGCAGTAATTACACTTGTGGTTTTTGTTTTGTTTTTGGTTTAAACTTTCTTCTTAAAAAAACTTAACGCACATGAAATTTTAAGCCTTGTACTAATTATGCACTCCATGGACCGGAGGGGACCTGCAAGACAACACTTGCTGGAGGAAAATATTTTATCTTAGTCTTTAAAAATATTTTTGTATGTTTATTTTATAACATACATAATATATTAGGGCAGTCACACATATGTATGTTATAAATAGGGTATATATAATGAGTATGTGTGTTAGAAAAAATTACTGATGGATAGTGAAACTTAAAAATTTGGAAAGCACTGTTCTAAAATATTGAGTCAGATGTTTTGTTTTGTTTTTGAGTTTGTTTTTTTGTTTGTTTGTTTTTTTTTGAGTCTCTCTCTGTTGCCCAGGCTGGAGCGCAATGGCGTGATGTCAGCTCACTGCAACCTCCATTTTCTGGGTTCAAGTGATTCTCCTGCCTCAGCCTCCTGAGTAGCTGGGACTTCAGGCGTGCACCACTATAACCAGCTAATTTTGTGTTTTTAGTAGAGACGGGGTTTCACCGTGTTGCCCAGGCTAGTCTCCTGAACTCCAGCAGTCTGTCCGCCTCGGCCTCCCAAAGTGCTAGGATTACAGGCATGAACCACCGCGCCCAGACTAGTAAGGTGTTTCTAAGTGATTATGCTTTGGGAAGCTTTATAGTTTAGAGAAGGAAATAGACATTAATCAAATCGCCACATAATTTGTCATTACAAATTTTAGTGTTATGATGTAAAATCATTTGGAGTGAAGGGGCTATGTAATAGTGGACACTGTAGTTTGAGGGTGGGGGTCTGGGTAGGTTTTCCTGAGAAGCTGGTACTGAATTTGAGATCTGAAAGATAATAGGAGTTAGCTAGGCAAAGGATCCTGATGGGATAGTGAAAGAAGGGATAGAATAAACTAAAGCGATAGAATGATCATCAAAGCAGGCTAAATACGAGTACTCATTTCTGTCTAAACAACCTGATTTATCAGTTGGTTTGGATAAGCTAGTGTGATCCCACGAGGGTTCTCTAACATCATCCTGACATAGTTTATTGAAACTGTACATATTTTCCTATTCCATTTTGAGATGCTTAGAAGCTTGAAAGACTTGAAATCCCAGCAAATGTGGGCTGCTGTAAGAGGAGGCCCCTTGAATTAGCCTTGATAGCCGACTCCATTGACATTTATCTTGATTTCTCATAGAAACTAGAGCAGCTGCCTCAGCTGAGTATTACAGTGGCATCTTAGCTTTCCCAGCCTGCCAGGATGTTAATAACTTATAAAATCTGTGCACACAGTAAGACAGCACATTGTGCCTGATTATCACTATTGGTTCATCTCTTCCTGGGTAGATTGTGTAAATACATCTAACTGGAATCATTATTTCAAATTTATATATCTCCCATTTCCTTCTAAGAAAGTTGAAGTGACCTGATACAGAAACACCAAACTTAAGAAAATAAAAAAACAAATAGATGAAACAAGGCTCAGTATTAGGAATTTAGGGTTAAACACACTCATACTTAAAGCGAGAATGTAAATTAATATACAACTTTTCTAGGGATAATTGGGCAATACCAAAAATGGGAGGGGACTTAGGCATACTCTGACCAGAAATTCCATTAATAGAGACCTATCACAAGAAAATAATATTGAGGGCCAGGCGCAGTGGCTCACGCCTATAATCCCAGCACTTTGAGAAGCTGAGGTGGGCAGATCACGAGGTCAGGAGTTCGAGACCAACCTGGCCAACATAGTGAAATGCCGTCTCTACTAAAAATACAAAACTTAGCCGGGCATTGTGGTGCGTGCACCTGTAGTCCCAGCTGCTTGGGAGGCTGAGGCAGGAGAATCGCTTGAACCCAGCAGGCAGAGGTTGCAGTGAGCCAAGATTGCACCACTGCACTCCAGCTTGGGCTACAGAGCAAGACTTCATCTCAAAAAATATATGTAATAATAATAATAATGTGCATGCACAAACATTTAACCTCAAGAGTGTTTAATATACAGGGTCACTTATAATTGGAAAAGCTGGAGAAAACCTATATTTTTAGCTACTGAGAAAGCTATGGTATATTCATACAATTTGAATATAGTCTACAGCCATAGCACCCTGAACACTCCTGATGTCATCTGAATAAATACGGACATTGAAAGGAATGTTTTAGAAGAGAAATGACAGAAATAGTTCACAGTGTATTACATTTTAAAAGCAGGTTATAAAATACATAAATATTGAATATGTGTATGTATGGATAGTAAAGGGAATGAAAAGAAAATAGCAACCTAATGTTCACAGTGCTTATCTCCATGTGCTGGTATTAAGAACCTTTTATTTTTATTTCCTTTTGTTTGCTTGTCTGAATTTTATAAATTTTTCATAACAAATGTATTTGATTCTAATTTTTTAAAAAGTAATTTTAAATTGAATATACCTAGATGAAGATATTGGGACAAAGATAATTAAAGACTGGAAAATCAATGAAGCTAGGATTATGTTCTTTATCGCGTGCCATATGGTCTTATACTATTGCTAGAAATGGCCTATAAGTTTAGTTACTTACTTCCTTGCAGTCAGAACAAACTACAGTTAGCTATGGGACACAGGATATTTTAATTATCAGAAGTTTGTAGTATGCTAATTAAATTCCCAGGATACATTACCTCCAGAAAAACTCTTATGTTGGAATGGTTGAAGAATCTCTATGAATCATGTGTTGAAATCATTTTAACGTATGCTTGATAATAAAGAAAGAAGATTCCTGTGGTATCTAGGATTATTAAGAAGTTACAAAGTTTTGGTTGACCTAGAGATATTAGTGGAGGAAACAAAACATTTTTTCTTAACTTTCACCTTTCTCCATCTGAATGGCCAAGTATGATGATTTTTAGTGTGTTCCCCTTTCTTGAATAGCTACATATCCTCTCTTTTTATAAAATGACCTTTATCTCAGAAGAAAAATCATGGCAATGGACCTCAATTGTGACCCCACAAAACAATAGAAACTATGTTTAAAGCCTCCAATAACCTTAAGAAGTAAGAAGACACGCTTGTAAAAAGCCCATTTTTCTGTGCGTATCTCTGAGAAATTACAGTGATTGTTTTAATCATAGTAATTCTGTGTCCTCAGAGGGCTCAATTGTGTACTTACATGGCCTCATTCTTGGTATACTGTATTCCGGTGCTGTGTAGATTTTACAGATTGGCATTCTAGTATGATTCATTGGGAATTTAAAAAGAAATCTACATTTGCATACTTTATATTCAAAGTCCCAGGTAGTTCTAGAAATCTTACTGGAAGTCTGACAGCATGCTGGTATCTCTTCTTTTTATTGTCCTTAGTGTCAAACAAGTGATCAATATAAACATTTGTATATAGATAGATGGATATAACTTGATATAGATAAAAAGAGATAAAATTGGCCACTAAGAAAATTATGCTGCTCTGGCCGGGCTCATGCCTGTAATCCCAGCACTTTGGGAGGCTGAGACAGGCGGATCACGAGGTCAGGAGATCGAGACCATCCTGGCTAACACAGTGAAACCCCGTCTCTGCTAAAAATACAAAATATTAACCGGGCGTAGTGGCGGGCACCTGTAGTTGCAGCTACTCAGGAGGCTGAGGCAGGAGAATGGCGTGAACCAGGAGGTGGAGGTTGCAGTGAGCTGAGATTGCGCCACTGCACTCCAGCCTGGGCGACAGAGCGAGACTCTGTCTCAAAAAAAAGAAAAAGAAAAATTATACTGCTCTGGGTTAGGAAAGCTTTTGAAGTCATGTCTCTCTTCAACAAGCAACCTAACAGATTATAGATTTTTTGTTTTTCCTTCATAAAATACCCTAGATTAAAGTCGTAATTGAACCTTTGTAGTATTCTCGTCAAAAATGTTTAGCCCGAATCTAATAAGAAACCGTCAGATAAGTCCAGATTGTGAGACATTCCACAAAACAGCTCAACTGGAAATGCCATCCTTGGGGAAGACAGGAAAAGAGCAGGAGACAGTTCTAGATGGAAACATGACGTGGAGTGTGTAATCCTGGATTTTTGTGGGGAAAAGCAGTTATAAATAATATTATTGGACAATTTTGGAAATTTAAATACAGACTATATATTAGACAAATGTTGCCATTGTTAAATTTGTTTGGTGTAATAATACTGTGTTTATGTTGAAGAACATTCCTCTTTAGGGGAAAACGTCACAGTATTTAGGTGTGATGTGAAGTGTCATGATGATTCAATAAAAGAAAAGATGTGTATAAGTACACACAAAAAAGAATAGGAAATAAAGCAAATACGTTACAATGTCTAAAACTAATTTTAAAGGTTTAAAAATGCCGTGTACTCTTGTACTGACAATTTTTAGTCTGTAGCATCTCCAAATTAGATAATGAGTTTACAATGATTAGGCACTGAAAGGTTAAAACAACAGCACTTCTGAAGCAATTGCTTATAAAAAAAATTCTCTAGGAATGTGGGGATATTTAAAAGTTGTATCAGTCAGTATATATTGTAAGTTTGCCTCTTAAGAAATTAAGGCACAGAAAATCAGTTTCTTATTCATACTGTCCAAAGCCCACTTGTTCATATTGTCCATAGTTCTTACTGTCTTATTCATACTGTCCAAAGCCCACTTGAGGAACTAAAGGCTGTTTCTGTAGCTGAGTGGATAATACAAAAATACTCTGAACTGAAATTATTTCCTTAAACAACTGAATAACTCATTCATGAAACGTTTGTAAACTGATATTTATAATAATATATTTCAGATTGAATATAAGAAACCTAGATCTGTTGAATGTTCTATTTATCGGAAAATCTTTTTGGTTTAATTGTATATGCTTAAATTGTTTGAGGTTCTCTGTCATATGTCTTGAAAACCATTTGAAGATACGTTGAATACCTTTCAGTACCCCTAAGCATCTTCAGTATCTTTTAATACCTGAAAAATTTCAGGTTGAATAGACTGTTTATAGCCAGTTAACACATTAATAATATGCAGCTGCTCAGATCTCAGAACTCCCAGAATTCTCTTATTTGCTAACATTAAAATCAATTTCCGAGTGATGCATTCAGTGAAGTTTACATAAGTTGTTGTAACATACTGTTTCTTGTGAGTTTTAAAGGAGGTGTAAATAACTAATCAATCATGGTTTTATCACTGTGATTGATGAAGCCGATATTTTACCAGCTTGCATTTCCCACTTGAGAAGAAATTTAAGATTGGTTTCAAGCCATCTGCATCTTTCTCATTTTGTAAGCTTGCTTTTCACTGCCGAGGGTTGAGACTTGAAGGGATGGTTATCAAACTACAGATGTTTTTGCAATGAAACTGTGCACCTCTGACCAAGTCACTGTGGTTCAGGAGATGATAGATGGTATTTTCATGTTGCTTCACAAAAGGGTCAAAATGGCATGGCAAGCCCACGACAGTGAAACGGAAAAATATTAGTCCTGGGAGGAAATTTATTTCATAGCTTCAGGGGAAGTTTGGTTGTCATGAATAGGCTCTCTCTGTCAGTCTATAAAAATATTGTTTGTAAGGCAATGATGTATGTGAGACAGACCGTGTATGTGTGTTGGCAGACAGAGCAGCTACTTAAACAAATGCTAAGCCAAGTACAGTAGCATGAGTCAAGTGTTCTACTTTTGGATGCTTTTAGGGTAACGATTGTTTTTGATAGAAATGTCAACATCATCAAATTTATTTCATTTTCTGATGTAACAACTTTAAACTTCCTTTGTAAATTTTATACCTTCTTAGTGATTCTAGGATACGGCACACACACCGCTATTCTAACACACTTTTTTTGTTTTAGAATTATAAATTTTGTACGTATAATCAACGATCATTCCATTTTACTCACTTTTAAATTATTTGGGTATGTTTATGTGGACATAGCCTTAATAGTATGGTTCATATACAACTACTATAAATTCTGGGACAGTTAAGCCACTGTCCTTTTGAAGTGTTCTTTTCTTTTTCTCTTCCCTAACCAAAGGAGATATCAACCCTCACTGTATTTCCATTAATTGGTAGTGCAGTGGGAGAGACTCATCTTACGCAATTGGACCAGTGAGGTTCCTTTCTTCCACAGCGATTCACAAAAGGAAAGGCCTTCCATTAGAGAAGTACATAGGAGATCAAAAACCATGTTTGTGGGACCTTCCAGTCTCACTTTCGTATTAGTTTTTCAGTGTTTGAATGTAAATCAGATTCACTTACAGCAGAGTTCAAGTAGAAATCTTCAACTCTAAATATTTCTTATCTAGACATCCTAAGGGAATACATTTGTCAAAAAATAAAAAGTGTTTTTAAAATAATTTTTAAAAGCCTGATGGACAAATAAAAATGAAATTACATGATCAAAAAAGAAATAACAGGATCAAAACATTAGTGAATACAACATAACTGGGAAAGGCTTATGCTTCTGGAGTTTACAAAACAATCCCAGTCATTTGGGGGAGATTTTAAAAATAGAAATTATCGGCCAGGTGCAGTGGCTCACGCCTGTAATCCCAGCACTTTGGGAGGCTGAGGTGGGTGGATCACGAGGTCAGGAGATCGAGACCATCCTGGCCAACATGGTGAAACACCATCTCTACAAAAAAAAAAAAAATTTACAAAAAATTAGCCCTGCATGATAGCGGGCACCTGTAGTCCCAGCTACTCAGGAGGCTGAGGCAGGAGAATCGCATGAACCCGGGAGGCAGAGCTTGCAGTGAGCCGAGATTGCGCCACTGCACTCCAGCCTGGGCAACAGAGCGAGACTCTGTCTCAAAAAAAAGAAAAAAAAAATAGAAATTATTTGGCCGGGTGCAGTGGCTGATGCCTGTAATTCCAGCACTTTGGGAGGCTGAGGCCGGCGAGCAGATCACCTGAGGTCAGGAGTTCAAGACCAGCCTGGCTGACAGGGCAAAACGCCGTCTCTACTAAAAGTACAAAAATTAGCTGGGCATGGTGGGACATGCCTGTAATCCCAGCTACTCAGGAGGCTGAGGCAAGAGAATCACTTGAACCCAGGAGGCAGAGGTTGCAGTGAGCTGAGATCACGCCATTGCACTCCAGCCTGGGCAACAAAGAGGGAAACTCCATCTCAGGAAAAAAAAAAAAAAAAAAAAAGATCAATAGGATATACTTATTTTGGTAGGAAACTGATTCTCAAATGTCACATACAAAGAACTTTCTTCTAAATTATTCTAAACTCAGTAGGAGAGGGGATGTTTTTACTAGGAGTGAGGGAGGTTATTTGTCTTAAGACCCTTCGGGGGGGGTGGGGGGCAAAACAAAAGAGTGTGTCATTTCAGGTTTAGATAAGTACTCTACCGGTGAGCTTCCATGAAAGCTGTATATAGAATACACAGGGAAAGTGTGAGAAGGGAAGGACTGACCACTCCATCTGCCGTTCTGTTTTACACTCAAATCTTCTATATATTATCATACGACAAATTTATAACATTTTGGCATAGTCATCATTAAAGAGAACTCCTTTAAATTTATAATGCAAACAAAGTGAAAAATGTTTCTGAGTAACAATCCCTTTTAGAGATTCAGTTTATAAATGGAGAATGAATTTTTAATCTAGGCTTAAAGTTTATCTTCTTTTAGCTAAAAACCTGTTTTTTAAATCAGCATGACTAGTACGTTCATATAAGATATTATTTTAATCATCATGAATTCACATTTTCCATTCTAACACAAGTTTGATGATATGAGACAAAGAATTCTGTCTTAGAGATCTGCTCCCCTCATCTCGATGTGATTTCAAGTGGAGAAACACTGTAGTCTTACATTTGGAAGGCTTGAAGGCAGATCGCGTTGTTCAAATGTGATTTGTGTTTTTGTTACTGTGCTTACACATAGCATTTTAGCCTAGTGTTTCACTCGGCTTCCCTTTCCCACCCATCCCCCTTAGCGTTTTTCCTGCTCCTCTGCTGCTGGGCCAGACTTGAGCTGGCCCCAGATTCTATGTCAGAGGCCATGACCCAGGTGTCAGAGCAGTCCGTACCGCTGGCCTCTTCTCTGAATAATTATGGGAGGGGGGTATTGTGTCGAAGAGACAGGCTTGGGGGCAGTGCAGTCACCCTGGCTAGCCAGACCAAGGAGCTCTCCAGTTGGACTGCAGGGGAACAATGGGCCTGAAAAGGCTTACACAAAACCTTGTAGCACAAAAGATTAAATTAAAAATGGATATTTGGCTAGACATTAGGTTTCATCCTTCAGACTTTCACCTTTCTTACTTATTCTGATAATTTCCTCCCTAAACATCCTGAGATTTCGCATATCCTGACCTTGTATCAGCATATTTTCCGATTGCTACCTACTTTTGCATATATATTCTAATTTGACGATTTTTAATGCTTTGAAGCTGTATTGATTGTGACACTTTGTTGCTGCTATAGCAAAGCTTTTCTATAGCAGCATTTTAAGTAAACAATTTAAAGTTATACATAGTCATTTTCAAATAGTGCTTTTTTATTTTCTTTATGCATTTTATTAGGCCACCCCAGTGTGTTCCTGTCTGTAAACTGAAAAGTGGCAGAGGGTAATCCTAAAGTAGATGTGATTGCTTTTCTTCCTTTGGTCGTAGGACGATTTTTTCCCCCTACTTGAGAATTTCCACAGAAGGATGGGCAATAAAACTCTCTTAAGTCTTCACCAGAGCTGAATTTTAGAAATAGTGTTGGAGGTGGAGTCACTTCTGTGGGGGAAAAGTTTTCTCATGTTCTTGACCTCAGGTTTTCTCTTAATTTTATCTGACCCCGATCTGCTTGCTCTGACCTGGCTCTTTTCAAGGCTTCTGGAGCCTCACAAAAAAACATCAGCTGAAAGCAACGAAGACCTATTTTTATGACCCAAAGATTATCTCTTATTATTGATCCACAGCGCAGTACTTTGAAATGATTGTTTTTTCTTACGCATTTTCCAGGGAACAAACCTGTTAGTATTACAACAAAGAGTCCATAAAGTTTGAATGTGATGTCCATTGGTTTTACTGCCTTAGTTCATCTTCAATCAGGCAGTACTTACTTTTCACGGTATTGGGGGGAAGGTGTGGTGTAGAAGCTTCCTACTCAGTGAGCTTGTTAGCTTTTGCCTTGGGTCTTAAAGAAGTGTAAGAATAAAGCAATGATCAAAAGCCAGCAGGATTGGAATTCTTTAATGTGTTCTCCTTAAAGTAAAATTGATTTACTATCTAATGTTTATATATCTCATTATTGTGCTTTTGTTCTACTGGGCATTTAAGTAGCTTAAACGTGTGTATTAATATCTCCCATTTATTCGGGGCCTGTAACCTAGCCTGTTTCAGAGATAACTTAACCAAGAAGTTGGAGACGGGAGGGGAAGGGTTTCAAGCCACTTCATAGGAGTGGATGCCATTCTTTAGAATGTACTCCTTTACACATACTCTTACTATTTTGCTGTCTGATTTCTCAAACATTAGTGATATAGGGCCCCTGTTTTACAAAATAGGCCCAAAAGCACAGACTTGGAACTGAAGGACAACCCTCTTCTAAGCATGTCCTCTTCCAATTCTGTTGGTTGACCTGGGCTGGAAACTTTCACATGTTCTGTTCTTTTCTTTTTTGTGACTGATTCTCACTCTGTCACCCAGGCTGGAATGCAGTGGCGGGATCACTGCAACCTCTGCCTCCTGGGCTCAAGCAATCCTCGCACCTAAACGTACCAGGTAGCTGGGACTATAGGAATGCACTATCATGCCTAGCTAATTTCTGTATTTTTTATAGGAACGGGGGTTTTGCTGTGTTGCCCAGGCTGGTCTTGAACTCCTGAGCTCAAGCCATCTGCCACCCTTGGCTTCCCAAAGTGCTGGGATTACAGGCGTGAGCCACCAAGCTCAGCCACTTGATACTTTCTTACTCCTTAGTCTCTTCTCTCAACAGTTCCATTTAGTCACCTGCCTTCCATGTATATTTAATAAAGTCCACAGTGTCTCACTGGGCTCTCAAAGCTCTGTGAGATCTGTCCCCAGCCTCACTTTTCTGTGTGACCCTCCCCCATAAAATACCCTTTACTGCTGCAAATCTGAATTCCTCCCTGTGACTTCTCTCAGGAAGAGTGTGCTCCTGTCTCCACACCTTTGCTCATACTCTTCACTTGGCCTAGATCTCTTCTTCCCTATTCTTATTGTAGGATCAAGTTCTGCTCAAATGCCACCCCCTTTGTGAAGCCCTGCCCACTCTCCAAAGTAAGTGGTAATCGTTCTCTCTTGTGAATGAGTTTAACACGTCTCTTTTGCAGCAGTTATTCCTATCTTGCATGGTACTTACATTTATTTTTTTTTTTGTCTTAGCTCCCCTAATAGATTGTTATCTAAACAAATTTGAGAACACTGATAAATGTGTCAGCTTTCTAATTGTACAGATGAGGAAACTGAACTCCACCAGACTGAGCGACTTTCATAGCCACACAGTGTGTAATCCAAGATTTATATCCAAATCTCCAAATTCCCAAACCAACTTTCTCCCCTAAATTTAGTCACTTAGCACTAAAAGACACCTATCAAGTACATGATGTTTTTTCTAAACATTTTACAAGTATAAACTCATTTAATCCACATTTTATAGATGACGGAACTTGATTCAAACCCCAAACCCAAGTAGTGTAGTTATGGAGTCTGTTGTTTAATTACTACACCACCATGCCCTTGTACATGAGAGAGAGCAGGGATTAGGAATCATAGAATGCTAATAGCAATTATATTATTACTATTTATTTATTTATTTATTTATTTATTGAGACTGAGTCTCACTCTGTCTCCCAGGCTGGAGTGCAGTGATGTAATCTCAGCTCACTTCAACCTCCACCTCCTAGTTTCAAGCGATTCTTGTGCCTCAGCCACCCAAATAGCTGGGATTCCTTTCTTTATGTGCTTACCACCACACCTGGCTAATTTTTGTATTTTTAGTAGAAACAGTTTCACCATGTTAGCTAGGCAGGTCTCTAACTCATGGCCTCAACTGATCCACCCACCTTGGCCCCACAAAGTGCTAGGATTACAGGTCTGAGCCACCGTGCCCCACCACTTTATATTTTATTAGTATATTATTATTATTGTTGTTGTTATACTCAAGCCCTCTTTTAAAGCACTTCATGTGAATTAAATTATTTTCCCTCCCCCCACAGCTTCTTGAGATGGATGCTATTATCATTGTTATACCCATTTTACAGGTGATTGTAACCGAGGTACAGAGAGAAAAAATAACTTCCCCAAGTTTCATAGCAATGACCAAGCTAGTGTTGGAATTCTAGTCAGCCTGGGTTTAACATCCCAGCTCTTAACCACTGTGCTAGGCTGTCTCTTAGCTTCTTAGTAGCACTGAGTCATTAGGAAAGTTGTCTTCTTTTTGGCTCAGCATCCACTCACTATAGAGGACATTGGAGCAAAACTGATACAGAGGGGGTTTTTTTTGTTGTGTTTTGTTTTTTGAGACGGAGTCTCACTCAGTCTGGAGTGCAGTGGCATGATTTCGGGTCTCTGCAACCTCCGCCTCCTGGGTTCAAGTGATTCTTCTGCCTCAACCTCCTGAGCAGCTGGGACTATAGGCACATACCACCATGCCTGGCTCATTTTTGTATTTTTAGTAGAGATGGAGTTTCACCATATTGGCCAGGCTGGTCTCAAACTCCTGACGTCATGATCCGCTCGCCTCTGCCTCCCAAAGTACTGGGATTACAGGTGTGAGCCACCACGCCCAGCCAATACAAAGGTTTTTGAAGTTTATATGAAATATTTATAGGTATGGCAAATACTTATCCAAGACAGCCCTTCTTTTTACTGCTATTTCATCAGGCCTTTCATTTGGTGAAACTTAAGCAGTTGCCATAGTTCCTGCATAACTGTTTTGATTTGCTCGTTCATCAGATACTCAGATACTAGATTTCAGCTGTTATCTGAATGTCTCCCACCTCCTTAACGCCTGGATGAGGGGGTCGTCACTCTCCTAACTGGCACACAGATGCCATCTAGTGATGGAGAACAGAAATGCAAGTTTTTCAAGTACAACGCTGAAGGAAGGCATGGGGTTTTTTGTGTGGTGTTTAGAAACATATTTCAGTGTAGGTTACTTAAGGTGTTACACAGAGATACAGTTAATGCACTATTATTGTTAGATCGCATGCAGTTAGAATGGAATTAAGCAAGTTGTTGACAAGTACAACTTTAAAAGATTTTGGCATTAGAGAGTCTCATTTTATAGGCCTTTGTCTTGTTCTGAGTGTGGTCATTGAGGGTAAGAAACACCTCATTGTAAAAATGGGATATAATTATTATTAACAGATTGAATTAATTTTTGTTTCCATATGCTTGCTGTTTCTAATACTTGCCCTCAAACTCTTCCAGATTTCCCTTTAATGAAATGACTTACTGTTCTTCCACTAGGAAAGGAATTATATTAAGTTGTTTTCCAAAGCATTTATCATCATTAGGGCTGTTTCTTTGTTGGCAGATGAGAGATTATTAGATTAATATGGAAGATGTGGGTGAAGGTAGATATACCACTGGGAGGAATATATGCCATCTGACATGGTTGCCAAAACAGCAAGCATTCTTAGTGGCCACAGACACAAAACACAGTTGTTTCAATAGTATATACAAGCCAACACACACTTGGGAACCTTTGCCTGCCTGCTGTGTACACCAGAGAATATTAGGGAGGACAGAGAGTGGTTAAACTCAGCTTTAGTGTTTGCCAATTGCTAATTTGCCGATATTCTGTTCTCTAGATCTTGTTTGTATGAACGAACAGAGGTCTTTGATATTGATAAGCTTTCACAAAGTCGATTCCAAAATGTGTTAAGTTTGCCATATTTTTGATACTACCTTTTCTCCCAGGCACCTTTACTCACGTGACAGCAATATAATATTTTGTGTTTACTAATTATAGGAACTCTACAAAGTACTTCCTAGGCATGATTTCATTTAATATTCTTAAAATCCCTATCAGAGAGGTCCTGTTAACATTTCCATCTTCCAAATCAAAATAAATGAGCCTTAGAAAAGTAAGAAACTTGCTCAAGTCTATACAACTGTCAGGGTTAAATAATACTTATAGATAGAATATTCATTTATCAGCCTGTCTTATTTGGTAGATTGAAATTAAAAGCAAGATTTGCATTGTTCTAGTCCTTGAGTCTCTCATGCAGTGCCTGACTTTTGGTAGGCTCTTGATAAATGTTTATTGATACCTGCAAACACTTTCTTAGACAGCCAGACCTGGCTCTGACTGTTCCTTTTTTATTTTGAGACAGAGTTTCACTCTTGTCAACCCGACTGGAGTGCAATGGCGTGATCTTGGCTCATGCAACTGCTGCCTCCTGGTTCAAGCAGCTCTCCTGCCTCAGCCTCCTGAGTAGCTAGGATTGCAGGTGCCTGCCACCACGCCTGGCTATTCCTTGTTTTTTTAGTGGAGATGGGGTTTCGCCATGTTGGCCGAACTTGTCTCACGTGGTCCACCTGCCTCGGCCTCCCAAAGTGCTGGGATTTCAAATTTAGTATAAGAAGTTTATTTTTTAAAAAGGAAGAAGGGAAAACTTGAAGAATCCATTTTAGGGCTAACAAATGGAACCATTCCAGAGATGTATTCATGCAGTGTTGATTGAAGTTGTTTGCACAGTAGAAAAAAGATTAATCTCTCCACCTGTACTCATAACCCTCATCAAAATGAGCTTTCTCTGTGAAATAGCTGTATTCATATCTGGCCTTCTGTGGAGAACTTGAGCTACTTTGAGGGCAAATCTATCCTATCCTTCCTTTTCTGTATCTCATGTATTCTGGTACAATACCTTTATATTCTGGAGCCTTTCCTAAAGACACTCTTCTAATTGAGTAGAGACAGAATAAAGTATTTTTCAGCTGGGCATGTTGGCTCACACCTGTAATCCCAGCACTTTGTGAGGCCAAGGTAGGTGGATTGTTGAGGCTAGGAGTTTAAGACCAGCCTGACCAACATGGGGAAATTAGCCAGGTGTGTGCCTTAGTATATGCCTGTAGTCCCAGCTACTTGGGGGGGGCTAAGGTAGGAGGATCACCCGAGCCCAGGGAACTGAAGGCTGCAGTGAGTCATGATCGCACCACTGTCATCCAGCCTGGGCAGCAGAGTGAGAACCAGTGTCCAAAAAGAAAAAAATCATTATTATTAGGAGACAAGCTTCTTTTGACAGAGGCATAGGTGTTTGTGTAAATTTAGAGACCCTGTACTTTGTCACGGAAATAACAAGTTCTTGGTTCAGCTTCATGCATATTGGACATTCTCCTTAACACCTTTGAAGGCCTACTGCAGTGGCTCATTCCTGTACTCCCAGCACTTCGGGAGGCCAAGGCGGGCAGATCGCTTGAGTACAGGAGTTGGAGACCAGCCTGGGCAATATGGTGAGACTGCGTCTCTACACAAAATGCCAGGTGTGGCAGTATGTGCCTGTAGTCTCAGCTACTTAAGAGGCTGAGGTGGGAGGATCATCTGAGCTCGGGAGTTTGAGGCTGCAGTGAGCTGTAATTGCACCACTGCCCTCCAGCCTGGGCAGCAGAGTAAGATCCTCTCTCAGAAAACAAACAAAAGAAACCTTGGTATCACAGCTTACACATAAAATGGGCATAACATCTACCTTATGGCGTTTTCTGATAGTCAAATGAGATGATGTATCCAAAAGACATTTTCTGTAGGATGGTCAAATGCTAGATGAGTCTTCTTACCTTTCTCTCCAGAAAGGTTAGAAGTGTTCTAAGTCTCAGAAATTTTTCATCTTGTATTTTTTTGAAAAGAGAAATGGAAATGAAAATATTTTAGAAAATTCTTTCAATGAATTTTAATATTAAATATTAGAAAATACCCATTTCTAAGATATTTATACAAACATATTACTTTGGAGAGTTTTATAAACTTTATGTATTTTTTTGGGATTTTATTTAGTTGGTTTATTTTAGAGATGGGGCCTTGTTCTGTTGCCTATGCTGGAGCACAGTAGCATAGTCATAACTCACCACAGCCTCCAACTTCTGGGCTCAACTGGTCCTCCTGGTGCAACCTCCTGAGCAGCTGGGACTATGGCATGCACCACCGCACCAAGCTAATTTTTATTTTATGTTTTATAGAGATGTGATCTTGCTGTATTGCCCAGGCTAGTCTTAAACTCCTGTCCTCGACTTCCCAAAGTGCTGGGGTTACAGGTGTGAGTTACTGCATCCAGCCTCTATTTTTAGATTTTTAAATGTTTGGATTCACTCTAGAATTATTTTTAACTTTAATTTCACGTCGTTTTCCAGATTGGTTATATCTATTAAGGATTATTGTTTTTCCTTATGAAATGTTGAATTTATTTGTGTGGGTTTTTTTTATTTAGAGAAGTATAATAGAGAAATATATTATTTTTCAGTTGTACCCTTTTTTTTTTTTTTTTTTTGAGACCGAGTTTTGCTCTGTCACCCAGGCTGGAGTGCAGTGGCACAATATTGGCTCATAGCAACCTCCACCTTCCAGGTTCAAACGATTCTCCTGTCTTAGCCTCCTCAAGTAGCTGGGATTACAGGCATGTGCCATCACGTCCGGCTAATTTTTGTATTTTTAGTAGAGATGGGGTTTCACCATGTTGGCAAGGCTCGTCTCGAACTCCTGACCTCGGGTGATCCACCCGCCTTGGCCTCCCAAAGTGCTGGGATTGCAGGCATGAGCTACCGCGCCCAGCCTGAGTTGTATATTTTTGCCTTGAGCAAGTATTCTGTATTTAAATGTCATCATAAACAGTTAACTTAAATGTATTTTTATTATTAAACTTTTTGATTATTTTTTAAATTATGTAAGTTAAAATATATAACTATTTTTTCAAAGCCTTGAAAAAAGTTGTTTTAATGTGCATTGGATGGACCTTAGTTTTAGTATTGTGATAGTTAACAAACACCAGTAGAGGGAGCTCCAACTCATCTTTCTTGGTGAAGTTCGCACTTGAGAATGTAGGTTTGTAGAAAGAAAGGATACATTTAAACTTAAAACTTAAGCAAAACATGGTTATATAAATTTTCAAAGGTACTAAAGAATGAGAATTGTAATTTTCTTTAGCTTTTTGGAATAAAACAATCTCAGTTTGATTTCCATACTTTGAAGTAAATAGCCCTCAAATATAACTGCCTAAACAAAAAACTTCTACAAAGTGTAATCTCTTGCAAATGATCCATCAAGCAACCCAAGGCTTTTAAAATCAAGAATCTATCTGCCAGTTAAAGAAGAGGAGGAGGAAGAGGAGAGAAAGGAAAACAACGGTAGTGTTATTGTTTGAAATTAGATTAAGGAAAGTAAAATTGTAAATTATTGGTAGATGGGTCACAATAGCAGTGTCATATGAAGCTGAATTGCTGAGTCATTGAGCCGTAATTTTATATTACTGAGAACTTTTATGCATTCAGAAGACTTTTGAACCAAAATCTGTAAAGGCTTCGTTCAGAACCTTTGCTCAGATCTAAAGACCTGGTCCTAATTATTTCCTATTGGTTTCTTTATAGACCCCAGAAGAAAATATCATGTGAGGCTCCTGGCTTACAACAACGTAGAAGATGGCTATCAGGCAGATCAGACCGTCAGCACTCCAGGATGCGTGTGTAAGTGAACGCCGTGGCCGTTTGTTTTACTGTGGCTCACACTGTTCTTTCTCCTCCTCCTCCTTTAATACAGTCTCACTACTCCTTGGAAGCCTTGGTGGCTTAATTACTTTATATCATCTGTGCTGCGTAGCATAGTTTGTTTGTTTTCATTTTTTGTTTGTTTGTTTGTTTTTTGTTTGTTTGTTGCCTCCCGGGTTCAGGCGATTCTCCTGCCTCAGCCTCTCTCATAGCTGGGACTACAGGCACCACCACCATACCTGGGTTTTTTTTTGTTTTTTTTGTTTTTGTATTTTTAGTAGAGACAGGGTTTCACCATGATGGCCAGGCTCGTCTCGAATTCCTGACCTCAAGTGATCCACCCCTTGGCCTCCCAAAGTGCTGGGATTACAGATGTGAGCCACCACAGCCTGGCCGAAGTATCTTAAACAAATAGGTGCTCAGTAAATATTTAAGATATATTGAATTATAAGTCCTATTTTCATGTTGCATACAGAGGACTATTAGACATTTAACTGAGGAAAATAACCACTGAATATCTACATACTGAATTTTTTAAAGTCTGCTTTTCCCTCGAGGCTGTTTCTCTCCACTTGCTGTTCCCTTGTACTGCTCTTGAGAAGGATGTTCTAGTTTTAAGTCCCCCACTGATTTTCTTGGTGTCTTTGGCTAGTAGCCTGACTTCTCTGTGCTTCTGCTTTCCAATCTGTTAAGTATCAGTAATGTAGTCACACACAGCAGAATGACATTTCCCTCAACAGTGGACCACATATGTGACAGTGGTCCCATAAGATTATAATGGTGGTGAAAAATTCCTATCACCTATGACATTGCTGTTACAATCTCATAGAGCAACCTTTTACCATTTCTTTGTTTGGATATGTTTGAAAACACAAATACCATTGTGTTACAGTTGCCCACAGTACGTAGTACAACATGCTATACAGTTTTATAGCTATGGGTAATAGGCTATAACATAATGCCCAGGTGTGCAGTAGGCTATACCATCTAGGTTTGTGTAAGTGCACTCTCTGATGTCCACACAATGATGAAATCACCTAATGAAAAACCTAACACGTTTCTTAGAATGTGTCCCTGTTGTTTAGTGATGCATGACTGTTTTTGACTTCTTAGTTAACTCACGGAAGAGCTGTTTAGGTTTGGATGATATATCTCCAGATCACTATGTGTCTCTGGTGGAAGAAAGACCTAAAATCTACTTATAGGGTGGGATATTATTATTTTACCATTTTACCACTTTCTATGTTAAATGTTATGTCGTATCGTAAATTAACATTGTTTTTCTCAATAGCTGTTCGTGATCGCATGGTCCCTCCTCCACCACCACCCCACCATCTCTATGCGAAGGCTAACACCTCATCTTCCATCTTCCTGCACTGGAGGAGGCCTGCATTCACCACTGCACAAATCATTAACTACACCATCCGCTGTAATCCTGTTGGCCTGCAGAATGCTTCTTTGGTTCTGTACCTTCAAACGTATGTAGCTCCTATTAATGGTTATTTTCTTTGCTTACCTCCCCACGCCCCCCTCCAACTCATACTTCTTACCATCTTGGGCCCAGCTTGGGCTTCACCTGTAAGCATTTGTTTCAGGACTTAAGTTATTTATGAAGTGGCTGGGAGTTTTGCATCCTTACCATATTCTGAAAACTGTACTTTTTGACATTTAATTTATATAAGTGATTTTTAAATTTTCCTTGCCTCATGCAACAAGATTAGGCAAGAAGCTATTATTACTCTCAAGTGACTAAACTTAGCACGTTTAAAGAAAGAAAGGAGGCCGGGCGCGGTGGCTCAAGCCTGTAATCCCAGCACTTTGGGAGGCCGAGGCGGGTGGATCACGAGGTCAGGAGATCGAGACCATCCTGACTAACATGGTGAAACCCCGTCTCTACTAAAAATACAAAAAACTAGCCGGGCGTGGTGGCGGGCGCCTGTAGTCCCAGCTACTCGGAGGCTGAGGCGGGAGAATGGCGTGAACCCGGGAGGTGGAGCTTGCAGTGAGCCGAGATCGCGCCACTGCACTCCAGCCTGGGCGACAGAGCGAGACTCCGTCTCAAAAAAAAAAAAAAAAAAAAAGAAAGAAAGAAAGGAGACTGTTTTCATGCTGGCAGTCAAAAAGTAGGGCCAGTTGTCATTTTGTTTCTAGGTTAGAGTTAGAAAGATGCCCATCACGGTTCTCTAAAAGAATGATTTTTGGGAGGCTGAGGTGGGAGGATTGCTTAAGTCAGAAGTTTAAGATCAGCCCGGACAACATAGCCAGATCCCATCTCTACAAAAAAATTTTTTTTCGAATCGGCCAGGCATGGTGATGCATGCCTATAATCCTAGCTACTTGGGAAGCTAATGCAGGAGGATTGCTTGTGCTCAGGAGATGCAGGCTGCAGTGAGCTATGATCCCACTACTGCACTGTAGCCTGAACCACAGAGCAAGACCTCGTCATGAATGAATAAATGAATGAATGAATGATTTGACTTCCAGTATTTCAGAGGAAATCCCTTTGTATTGGGACATTTCGAGTTTGCTGTCAAAGAGAGGCAACTGGTAGGCTTATTTCTACAGGACAATACCAAATTTAGTATTTTAAAAGTCCAATTAAATTGTTCTTTAGTCTAAACATTTTTTCATATAAAATGAGGAGGTAATGAAAAATAACATTATGCCCTTACCTATTTGGAAATGCTGACATTCTTTTAGAAACAATAATATACTACCAGCATTAACACCTTCATCCCTCATTATTATAGATCAGAAACTCACATGTTGGTTCAGGGTCTAGAACCAAACACCAAATATGAATTTGCTGTTCGATTACATGTGGATCAGCTTTCCAGTCCTTGGAGCCCTGTAGTCTACCATTCTACTCTTCCAGAAGGTAAAGAAAACAGCTCCCTATAGATTTTACCTTTTAAAAAAATTAGGGAAATGTTTAAAAAATATGTATGTCATTCTGAGTAGGATACTACTCTAGTTGCCACCTACCACTTGATGGCTTAAATTTAATGTCCTTTTAGAAACCTTAAAAAAAACCAGTGTGCTGTTCAAATCTACAGCCAAAAAATTTTTAAATGGCAGTAAGTGAATGTTTGTTAATGATCTTGGGAGCTCACATTATAATGAAGTCATTTCTGCATGAATAGCAGCTTGATAGTGTGCACAGTGCAATATATATATCGGATTGAGCACCAATTCTGTAGCTTTCATGGCTTTAGCTAAGATATTTTATGTCTCTAGACCAACATTTTCTTATCTCTAGAATGAGGACGAAGGACTAGATAATCTATTATATAAGCATCATTTCTGCTGTATTTTAATTATACAGAGAGAAAGTAAGGGACATTTATGACAGTGACCATAGGACTTTTTTGCTATGGTTTTGGCAATATTCCATATGAGATGTGTTAAAAACCAGCTCTTCACACTTTTAGTGTATATTAAACATGGAGTCAACTTAAATTCCAAGATTTTACTGTTTTTCACAGATATATTATTAGATGTAAGTCTGCCCTGTAAATTCACTGATTCACAATTTTTCCAGGAATAACTAAATGTTTTAATGTCAGGAGCATTTTTTTCACTGGCCTCCAAGATCAGGTTAAGTTGATGTTCTATACATGTTAGTAAGAACTATCAGTACTAATGGGGTGAAACCTGATACCTAATGGACAAGGTACTGTTGATGGAAGTAAACATTTCTAGTTAGCAATTTAGCAAAACGTTTCAGGAACCTTAAAAATGCTATCCCTTTAACTTAGATTCTCCTATCTAGGAATCTACTATCTCAAGTTTTTTAATGTTTAAATATTACGAAAATACAAGAAGAAAAATAGTACTTCACATTATCATTAATGATCTTTGAAAGCTGTAATTTTTTTTATGGTGGTTTCTAATTTTCTGAACTTTTTTCTAAGCCTGTAAGCCAGGTATTTGAGTATTTATAAACCATTTTACCCTACTAATACAACGTTTTGTTGTGTGTGCACAGCACCAGCAGGCCCACCAGTTGGAGTAAAAGTGACGTTGATAGAGGATGACACCGCTCTGGTTTCTTGGAAACCCCCTGATGGCCCAGAGACAGTTGTGACCCGCTATACTATCTTATATGCATCCAGGAAGGCCTGGATTGCAGGAGAGTGGCAGGTCTTACACCGTGAAGGTAAATACCATAAATTGCCATGAAGGATAAAAAGTAAGATTATTTTAATATTAAAGAAACAAAAGGAAAGGGGAATCTAGAGTTTATTTTGAATTTACATTTTCATGTGTGAAGTAATTAAAGATTTGGGCTTCGTTCAAGGAGCATTGGGAAGCCATCCACCAATTTTAAGAATAGTTTGTTTCAAAAAGGTTACTATTACTTTTGTTAATAGAAGAGATATAGCCGGGCGCAGTGGCTCACGCCTGTAATCCCAGCATTTTGCGAGGCTGAGGCAGATAGATTACCTGAAGTCCGGAGTTCAAGACCAGCCTGACCAACATAGTGAAACCCCATCTCTACTAAAAATACAAAAATTAGCTGAGTGTGACGGCAGGTGCCTGTAATCCAAGCTACTTCAGAGGCTGAGGCAGGAGAATGGCTTGAACCCAGGAGGAGGAGTTGCATTGAGCCGAGATCACACCATTGCACTCCAGCCTGGGCAACCAGAACAAGAGTCTGTCTTTGGGGAAAAATAAAAAAGGTTTGATTGAGACCAACTGGAGATTAGAGTAATGCAAAGGGACTAGTTAAGAAGTTACTGTAGCCGTCCAGGAAAGAGATGATAGTCCTGGACTAGGATGGTGAGGATTAAGATGGAAAGGATAGGATGGTTGGCAGATATTAAGGAGTTAAAATTGATAGAACTTGATAGCTTGGATGACAGGAGGGAGAGAAGATTAAGGAAGGGAGATTTGTTATGGATGAGTCATAGGTTTCTCATGGTGTGTCTTGCACAGGAGAAGGAAACACTGGAAGGAGATATGATTTAAGGGAGAAGACCTTAGTAGTGCTAAAGGGGCTAAACAAGTTTTTAGGATTCTTACTGCACACTTTTATCATATCCTTTTCTAAATCTTGCATCTTTTTTTTTTTTTTTTTTTTTTGAGACAGAATCTCAGCCTCTTGAGTAGCTGGGACTACAGGCATGCACACCACCAAGCCCAGCCTAAATCTTGAATCTTTATGTTGGACAAGTCCTATTTGCCAGATTTTAGATAGGCCATCACGTAAATAGTAAAACTTCATTATTTTGGCACTTCCTTAATTTAGGCATACATTCTGAGAAGAGAGTAGTTTGCCAACAAATAAAAAGCTGAAGAAGAATTTCAAGCAGGAAATGTAGTTGCCACCTGTACGCTATATTCTATACACTATACAGTATGAGGCACTCCCACATTCATTATACCTTTCAAGAGGAATATTTACCCAATTAACGAGATAAATTTAAAAGATATTTATGTGCATGTAATATAAAACTATGAGTTTTAAAATAAGCAGATGATAACTTTACCTGGAATTTTGATCTTTGCATGTTTGTATTTTTCATTAAGCAGAAGAAGCCCCACTAAATAATGATTTACTGGTCACTGAAGAGACTTGAAAGTGCTAAGTATTTGGCAGCAATGTGATTTTATGTTTATATCGGTTATCTATTGCTGCCTAACAAACTAGTCTACAACTTAAAATAACCATTTGTTTTCTTACAATTCTTTGAGTCAACAATTTGGACTGAAATCAGCTTGGCAGTTCTGTTGGTCTCTCACGAGGCTGCAGCCGTATTACAGTTTTGATAGGCTCTGAGTAGTCTAAAAATGGCAAGAGAGAGGCTGGGCGCAGTGGCTCACACCTGTAATCCCAGCACTTCGGGAGGCCGAGGCGGACGGATCACAAGGTCAGGAGTTCAGGACCAGCCTGACCAATGTGGGGAAACCCCATCTCCACTAAAAATACAAAAATTAGGCGGGCATGGTGACACATGCTTGTAGGTCCAGCTACTCGGGAGGCTGAGACAGCAGAATCGCTTGAACCTGGGAGGCAGAGGTTGCAGTGAGCCGAGATCGTGCCACGGCAGTTCAGCCTGGATGATAGAGTGAGACTCGACTCCGTCTCAAAAAAACAAAACAAAACAAAACAAAAAAAACAAAAAACCAGCAGGAGTGGGCTCCACAGTCAGGAAGAGAAGAGAGGAAGCCCCGTGTACAAAGCTTTCACAAGCCTCTGCTTTCCTCACATTCACTATGTCTGATTGGGCAGAGTAGGCTACATGGTCAAGTCTGGAACCAGTGTCGGGAGGGCTACAAGGGTGTGAATCCATGGGGGTGTAATTCACTGGGATCCTCAGTATTAGAGTCTACCACAGTATTCTTTTTTTTGGAGATGGAGTCTCACTCTGTCACCCAGTCTGAAGTAGACTGGATCTTGGCTTACTGTAACTGCTGCCTCCGGGGTTCAAGTCATTCTCCTCCTGCCTCAGTCTCCCGAGTGGCTGGGACTACAGGAACACACTGCCATACCTGGCTAGTTGTTTGTATTTTAGTAGAGTTGGGGGTTTCACTGTGTTGCCCAGGCTGGTCTCAAACTCCTGAACTCAGGCAATCTGCCCACCTCAGCTTCCCAAAGGGCTAGGATTACAGGCATGAGCCACCGCCCCTGGCCTCACAGTTTTCTTAAAATGTATAATTTAGTTTCAGTCATTCAAGTCCAAAATGATTTCTTGACACAGCAGTTAACCAAATAACTAACCTGATTCAATGAGGTGTTCTAAGTATTAATAAATAATTTTGATAGCATGAACACATACTTCTTTGAGTTCTTCATTTGCACCTGCCTAACAAGAAGCAGTATGGAGCTGGGCAAGGTGGCTCATGTGTGTAATCCCAGCACTTTGGGAGGCTGAAGCAGGTGGATCACCTGAGGTCGGGAGTTCCAGAACAGCCTGGCCAGTACAGTGAAACCCTGTCTCTACTGAAAATACAAAAAATTTAGTCAGGTGTGGTGGCAGGCGCCTAAAAATCCCAGCTACTAGGTAGGCTGAGGCAGGAGAATCACTTGAACCCAGGAGGTGGAGGTTGTGGTGAGCTGAGATCATGCCATTGCATTCCAGCCTGAGCAACAAGAGTGAAACTCTGTCTCCAAAAAAAAAAAAAAAAAAANTTGAGGCATGAAAATCACTTGAACCCAGGAGGTGGAGGTTGCGGTGAGCTGAGATTGCGCCACTGGACTCCAGCCTGGGAGACACAGTGAGGCTCTGTCTAAAAAAAAAAAAAAAAAAAAGGCTGGGCGCAGTGGCTCACACCTGGAATCCCAGCACTTTGGGAGGCCGAGGCAGGCAGATCACGAAGTCAGGAGATCGAGACCATCCTGGCTAACACGGTGAAACCCCGTCTCTACCAGAAAAGTACAAAAAATTAGCCAGGCATGGTGGCAGGCACCTGTAGTCCCAGCTACTCAGGCAGGAGAATGGCATGAACCCGGGAGGTGGAGCTTGCAGTGAGCCAAGATTGCACCACTGCATTCCAGCCTGGGCAAGAGTGCAAGACTCTGTCTCAAAAAAAAAAAAAAAAAAAAAGAAGCAATATATATATTGTCTGGCTCCTTTTAAATGTATTAATTTGTAATTTTGGAACGGAACTCAGAAAATAGTATTTTGCCTCATTGATGGCTCAGTAGTGAAAGGGATTACAGTTACAGATTTTTACATCTATATAAGCCTTTCTAGCTATATAATAGAGCACAGGAAAAATAATGTTAGTTGCTGTGGTTTTAAGAAACATTTGTGAAAAGCTTTTGTCATTCGTTAAATGTAGAGGACTTTTTTCATAGCTAAGTCCAAAGGTTCATAGAGAACAAATAAATCAGTAAAAAGCAATTGAGTTTACTTTTCTGAGAGAGAAAAACAGAGTTTGACTCACATTTAAACAAAAAGCAAGGAATATAACATGAAAAGTTAAAATGTCTTGTATGTATAATTATGGCAGCTTTTGGAAAAGTTATGGTATAGAAAAAGATGAAGGAAAAAAGAATAAGGGTGTCCATTTCTCTTTCCCATATACCTATTACTCTTCTATACATACTAGGTTTATACATATTTATGTATATATTTAATTCACATATTTTAATACAAATGGAACAAGGTATTTGTCATGGATCAAAACATTTAAAAATGTTTCTGGTGAACGTATAGTATTTGTGGCTAAAATAGTACATGGTAAGACAATGGTTGAGCAGAAACATGATATGAAATTATACTTGTATGTAATTTAAAGTGGATCAAAAGTTATAGGGCATGGTGGCGTGCACCTGTAGTCCCAGCTACTTGGGAGGCTGAGGCAGAAGAATCTCTTGAACCCAGGAGACGGAGTTAGCAGTGAGCTAGGATCACGCCACTGCACTCAGTCTTAAAAAAACGAAATTATGTTCTATCTCAGCAATTAATGAATTCTGTCCTTTATGAGTTTCCTGATATCACAAAGATGCCCCTCTTCAAAAAATTTTTGTCATGATTAAATAAGTTTGATGAATACCATATACCTTTCGTCTTGTTAGAGATTCGCACTGGAAATTAGAAACCCTGTGATAAAGGAATCCATTTAACTCAACATTTGCCAAATGAATTGGACCACCAATAGTAGGAATATTTTCTTTTATTAAACTAATTCTTACTGAGTGGTGACTATGTGCCAGGCTCTATTCTAGGCACTTGCAGTACCGCAGTGTACAAAACAAAGTCCCTACCTCCACTGGAGCTTGTATCACAGGTAACAAACCAACAGACACATACATTTTCAAGTAGTGTCATAAATGCTATAAAGACAGTTACAATAGGGAGAAGAGACAAAGTGATGGAAGCAGTAAAAGAGTTCCTGTGGAAGAAAGGACATTCAAACATAATCCTGTGGATATCTGGGGGAGGTGCAAAGGCCCTGAGGCGGAGGTGTGCGTTGGCATGTTAGAGGAACAGCAAGAAGGCCAGGGAGGTTGGAGTGAGGGGAAGAGCAGGCAGTAAGAAATGAAGTAAGGAGGTAACGAAGGGCAGATGTAGACCAGACTTCATGAGCCATAGATTTTATTCTAAGAGAGAGGACGGTTTTGGAGACCTTTGATAAGTTTACGTTTTGAAAGGATTGCTCTGGCAGCCACCTGAGAAATGGATTGTAAGGAGGTAAGAGTGGAAGCTGGGCGACCATTTCATAGGCAGGTGTCCATGTGAGAGTTGATGAGGGCTTGGACAGGAGTGGTAATGGTGAAAGTAATAAGCTGTTGGAACATAATTTGAAAGAAAATATGCTTGTAGATATGCAAGCAGATATGCTTGTAGATTGATATGGGGCATAAGAAAAAACAGAAGCCACATCAGTGGGAGAAATTAAGGCTTTGGTTTTGAAAGTGTGAAATTTGAGATGTGTCTTAGATGTCCATGCAGAGAGGCTGATTAAGCAGTGGGAGGATTAAGTTTATGGGAGAGTTTTAGACTAGAGATATATCTAGTTATCAATGTATAGGTGATATTTAAGGCTGTGGATCTGGAAAAAAATCATATAAGCATGTGGACAGAAGAGAGAAAAAAGATCTGAGATTGTATCCTGGGGCACTTCTCCAACCCCAAAATCTTTTGCTTTTATAATTTAAATGCACATTTATGGTCCAAATATGAAAAAATGTTTTCTGTCTTGCAAAAGAGGAAGAAGAGGAGTTGGAGGTAAAGGAAGAAAACTTAACTTTTATTTATACTTGCATCAGATACTTGCCAATGATAGTTTATTTAATCCGTATAATAATTTTATGAGGTGGGAACTATTGTCTCCATGAGGAAAATACAGTTCAGTAACATGCCCCAAGTCAGAAATTGCTCACCTGGTTACATGACGAGATTTGACCAGCATTGATGTGAATTAGCCTGTTACACGGTCTTGCTTGTAAGATTCCTAATCTGACTAAAGATTCAGACACATACAAAAGGCAGGAGACAGAAATAATCACACTAATTAAGATTGAGAAGTCTGTTGAAAGAATATAGACAGATTGCTTTATTATTTGTGAAATGCTTTGAGTGTCCTCCTAGGGGAACCAGAATGTTACAGTTTCCCTTTTTTCTAAATGAAGATACTTTTTGGGGGAAAAGGGGAGTGCGTGCACACGTGTACTGCTGGTCTGTGTATAAAACTTAAATTAAGTGAAAAGATTTAGTTTCTGGTAGTGATTAGTTTTTGCCAAGTACTTTTTAAAATTTAAATGTGTTTTACCATAAAACAGAAACTCTATTTATTTATATCTCTGTTTGTGAAGACATGGAAATGTTCTTCCTTTTAGTTAAGTGTAACATGTCACCATACATCTTTGTTTTTTTAATTCATCTGCCTAAAAACACAGCAACAGTGGAAAGACTCTTCCTGATTCTAAATAAGGGTCACTTTGTTTATTGAACAGTTGTGTACTCAAGTAGCTCACACTCTCTTTAGGCCAAGCTGAAACCAGAGAACATGAAAACAAGTTGTGTTCTGGCTCCTGGCATCGCTGCTGGAGGTTTGGCTGCCTCACACTGTGTGACCTGCAGAGGTGGCCTCCGTCTCATGACCTCAGCTTTAAGATCACCCCACGTTTCATTTGCCTAATGAAATACAGTCCAGCAAGTGCACTGGAGTAGCTGCCTTTGGCCAGGAGGCAACTGTCACAAACTATTGTAAACTCTTTGAAGCTATTGTAAGGTTGCCCTGAGTCAGGAAAAAATGAGATGAAATTGGCACAAGAAAACTAGATTTCCCTGTGCATGTCCACCCACAAACAGTGCTGAAACAACTTTCTGGTTGAATTTCTATTACACCTTTAGCACTAGAATTAATTCCTAGGGTAGGAATTTTTTTGTAAGACAAATACTTTGGTGCAGTGGCAGAACAAGGGCAGAAAGGCACCTCCAGAAATGGCAGTGTCCAAATAGGAATCTTTCTTAGCAGTCATGCAACAGAGAAAATACCTTTAGATACCAAATATCATATATAAATTCAAATGATAATTGCTTATGAAGAGAAGTAGATCTTACACAGATTTCTGGTGGTGATTTTGGTAGTTTAATCTGAGACCTGTCTTCAGTACTCTGAGGTTCCTGCATAACTGTGCATTTTCTTCCCTGTTTATCTTGAATCTGTGATAATAATTAGGCCAGGCCGGGTGCGGTGACTCACACCTGTAATCCTCACACTTTGGGAGGCCGAGGTGGGCGGATCGCTTGAGGTCAGGAGTTGGAAACCAGCCTGGCCAACGTGGTGAAATCCTGTCTCTCTTAAAAATACAAAAAAATTAGCCTGGCATGGTGGTGGGTGCCTGTAATCCCAGCTACTAAGGAGGCTGAGGCAGGAGAATTGCTTGAACCCAGGAGGTAGAGGTTATAGTGAGCCATGATCGTGCCAGTGCGCTCCAGCCTGGGTGACAGAGCAAGACTCCATCTCAAAAAAAAAAAAAAAAAGGGCCGGGTATGGTGGCTCACGCCTGTAATCCCAGCACTTTGGGAGGCCAAGGTGAGCAGATCACGAGGTCAGGCGATCGAGACCATCCTGACTAACATGGTGAAACCCCAACTCTACTAAAAATACAAAAAATTAGCCGGGCATGGTGGCAGGCGCCTGTAGTCCCAGCTACTCAGGAGACTGAGGCAGGAGAATGGCGTGAACCCAGGAGGCGGAGCTTGCAGTGAGCTGAGATTGCATCACTGCACTCCAGCCTGGGCAACAGAGCAAGACTCCGTGTCAAAAAAAGAAAAAAAATTAGGCCAGTAAAAATATATTCATGCTTTCAAAAATAATCATGTTGTTCTAATTTAGGAAGGAAGAACAAGATTACCTGTCACAGCTATTACCATAAGTGGTTTAAACACTTCCAATTAAAAAAAGATTCTTACATTGGATTTTTAAAAATCCAATTATAATCATTGAAAGCTTGGCACCATGGAGTGTGCCTGTAATCCCAACTACTGGGGACCCCAGGAGTTCCAGTCTAGCCGGGCCATGTAGCAAGACTCTGTCTCTAAAAAATAAGAATATAATTATTGAATCTGGGTTCATTATAGCATTATTTCTGTGTGCATGTTTCAAATGTTCCATAATAAAATGTCCCAGATTCTATTTGTATTCATATCTCTGTAAAGAGTAAAACATTATATACACAAACACATATATATACATATATATACAAAAAGTCAAACAAAAATGTGTCCTATTTTTAAGAACTCCTGAAACAGAATTACAGAAAAGGATTATATTGGGGTAATATACATACTGCAGTGTTAAGTGAAAACTCTAATATGTAAAAATTCATGCAGTAAATATGTATTCACAAATATTTATGCACACCCACAAAATACACTAAAATGTTAATGGAAGATTGTAATTTTATTTATATTTCTCTTTATTTTCTAAATGTTCTACAATATGTGTCATCTTTATAATCAGAAAAATATTTTTAAAAATAAAGGACCATGTTTATATAATATGAATGAAAGAATGAAAGATAAATGTTCACTTAATTGGTAATTGATGTATTTATAGGGGCAATAACCATGGCTTTGCTAGAAAACTTGGTAGCAGGAAATGTGTACATTGTCAAGATATCTGCATCCAATGAGGTGGGAGAAGGACCCTTTTCAAATTCTGTGGAGCTGGCAGTACTTCCAAAGGAAACCTCTGAATCAAATCAGAGGCCCAAGCGTTTAGACTCTGCTGATGCCAAAGGTCTGTATACTGCCATAGTCTCTGTGATTTTTCTTAAGAAAAAAAGTGTTAGGCCGGGCGCGGTGGCTCAAGCCTGTAATCCCAGCACTTTGGGAGGCCGAGACGGGCGGATCACGAGGTCAGGAGATCGAGACCATCCTGGCTAACACGGTGAAACCCCGTCTCTACTAAAAAATACAAAAAACTAGCCGGGCGAAGTGGCGGGCGCCTGTGGTCCCAGCTACTCGGGAGGCTGAGGCAGGAGAATGGCGTGAACCCGGGAGGCGGAGCTTGCAGTGAGCTGAGATCCGGCCACCGCACTCCAGCCTGGGTGACAGAGCCAGACTCAGTCTCAAAAAAAAAAAAAAAAAAAAAAAAAAGAAAAAAAGTGTTGTTCCTTACACTTTATTTCTGCTCCTACAATTGCCATATCCCTAAACTGGCTCTCGGTTCCTTAAGTTGTTGCTGATGAGGTTCTGATGTTATGGAGATGCATGGCTTTTCCTGGTACTCCTACAAGGAGGCAAAATTACCTCAGAAATAACTCCATTTTGAAATCACTGTTTCCAGTTACTACTTCTCGCAGCTGTGCATCCACCAAGACAGAGGAGTCACATCAGCCGTGAACTGGTGGGAGTGGGCTTCCTGGGAGGTGTCACAGAAATAAACAGCAGTGGTGGTTGTGGTGTTCAAGTTAAGAAGAGAGCATGGTTTTCATTAAGAGTTTTCACCACAGAAAAACAGCCTTTCTGGAGAGAAAGTTGTTTGTTTGTTTGTTTTTCTCCCTCTCTCTCTTCAGAAAAGCAATTGGAAAAAATATCTTTAAAGAGCCAGCCTTACTCTACTCATCACAGCTGTCCATATGCTCTCAAAAAAGCTGGTGCCCACTGTAGCATAGGACTGGACACTGCCTTTGCCTTCTCTCTGGGGGAGTAGGCTTGTGGAGAAGAGGGGCTGCTCTAAATGGAGGAAATGCCAGCTGAACTCAGGGCAAGATTAAGGGCTCTTAGCTTCACAAAGAGTGGTCATTTGGTGCCAGGGATGTGTGTGTGTTAGAATGAGAGAGGAAAAGAGCAGGACAGGGCAGTCAGATTTAAGAACAGGAAGGAGGTAGCCATTGTAGCTACCATATTATCAAGGGAAATGGAAAGCAAGGCTCATATTGGCTTCTCAAATACCTTGCCACTCAAAGTAGTCTAGAGCCCAGCCTCATGACATTACCTGAGCGCTCTACAGACAAGCAGAATCACAGACTCCACCCCAGACTTCGTGAGTCAGAGTCGGCATTTCCACATAATCCCTGGTGACTCACAGACACATGAAAGTTTGAGAAGCCCTGCTTTAGTGTATGTAGATGGAAAACGAATCTGCAACATACAGATCTGCTTTTAAGGCAGCATGACATAAAATCTGTTCTTGGGTCTGTCAAGGAACATCTATGTTTTGTGCCTGTTTTATAAATTATGAATTGATGTTCATGATTGCTATAATATGATATCTAAAACTCACTTAAAATCTTTAATATTGGGCTGGGCGTGGTGGCTTACACCTGTAATCCCAGCACTTTGGGAGGCCAAGGTGGGCGGATCACGAGGTCAGGAGATCGAGACCATCCTGGCTAACATGGTGAAACCCCGTCTCTACTAAAAATACAAAAAATTAGCCGGGCGAGATGGCGGGTGCCTGTAGTCCCAGCTACTCGGGAGGCTGAGGCAGGAGAATGGCGTGAACCCAGGAGGCGGAGCTTGCAGTGAGCTGAGATCGCACCACTGCACTCCAGCCTGGGCGAGGGAGCGAGACTCCGTCTCAAAAAATAAATAAATAAATAAATAATATTTAATATTGGAAGATAAATCTGTTTCTGAAATCACTGATTAAAGATTACTGTGTGTCCTTTCTGCTTTGATATTGACAATGTCAAAACTTTTCCTATGAGATAAAGAAAAATTTTGGAAAAGCAAGTACCTGAGAATTATAAATTGAATAATTTATTTTTCTGATTGATTCTGAGTAACTGTGTTTTCCCCTCTAGTTTATTCAGGATATTACCATCTGGACCAAAAATCAATGACTGGCATTGCTGTAGGTGTTGGCATAGCCTTGACCTGCATCTTCGTCTGTGTTCTCATCTTGATATACCGAAGTAAAGCCAGGTGTGTTTGCATTGCTAGAGAGGTTGAGGTAAAAAACATTTCAATTGCAGTAGCCCCAGGAAACAAATGAAAATCAAGTGCCTTTTAGAGTAACTGGGATTTTCCACTTTAAAATAAATGTGCAGTATTGTTCCCTGAGTTCTTACAGCTATAGAGATGTGCTCATTTTAGAGGGAGAGTATTTTCTTGCTATTTGAAAACATTATGCCAATATTCTTTTTTTAATTTAATTTAATTTTTTAAAATTTTTTTCGAGACAGAGTCTCACACTGTCACCCAGGCTGGAGTGCAGTGGCACAATCTCGGTTCACTGCAAGCTCTGCCTCCTGGGTTCACACCATTCTCCTGCCTCAGCCTTCTGAGTAGCTGGGACTACAGGCGCCTGCCACCATGCCGGGCTAATTTTTTTTGTATTTTTAGTAGAGACGAGGTTTCACCTTGTTAGCCAGGATGGTCTCAATCTCCTGACTTCGTGATCTGCCCGCCTCAGTCTCCCAAAGTGCTGGGATTACAGGCATGAGCCACCACGCCCGGCCAATGCCAGTATTCTTAAATGAGGACTAGTGTCTTGTTGTTGTTGTTGTTGTTGTTTTGAGACAAAGTCTCGCTCTGTTGCCCAGGCTGGAGTGCAGTAGCTCACTGCAACCTTCACCTTTTGGATTCAAGCCATTCTCCTGCTGCAGCCTCCCAAGTAGCTGGGATTACAAGCGCCTGCCACCATGCCTGCTAATTTTTGTATTTTTAGTAGAGGCAGAGTTTCACTGTGTTGACAAGGCTGGTCTGGAACTCCTGACCTCGAATTATCTGCCCACCTTTGCCTCCCAAAGTGCTGTAATTACAGGCGTGAGCCACTGTGCCCAGCCTAGTGTCCTCATTTTCTTAGTATTTTGAGAAACAGAAAGAATATCCTTTGGTTTAAAAATAATAATAATGGCACACTTGTGCAGGCATGGTGGTAATCACACCTTGGTAATCCCAGAGCTTTGGGAGGCCAAGATGGGAGGATCTCTTGAGGCCAGGAGTTTCAGACCAGTCTAAGCAACATAGTGAGATCTTATCTCTGTGAAAAATGTTAGGCCGGGCACGATGGCAGGAGAGCGAGAGATCCTGTCTAAAAAAAAAAAGAAAAGAAAACACAATTGATCATGTTTACAAGAGGATTTCTTTTTCTTACTATCTGGAATATTTTCTATCTCAGTAACAGTACCTGAAATGCCTGAGTCGCTGAGAACACCACAGGACATATGGTGGGATTTTCTAGGCAAGCGTTAAAACAAATGTAGCAGACATGGATTGAGTATCTGTCAACTCTGTCAGGAAATCTCATCTATGGATTGACTTTGGCCAAATTTTTAGCAGTAGCTTGCATTCAGTGAACTTGTCTATTTTTCGCCTTTTATATTTTAGGTTTTGTTTTCATTTATTTTCTTAAGGTTTTTTTTTTTTTTTTAATTAAAAAAAATCAGCATCAAATCCACGATGTTTTAGGTAATCCCCGTCATTAGACTCCCTCCATTAGCATAGATTTTTCAGTTTACTCTATATCTTTTGTATTTCTACATAGAAACATACTACTCAAAAACATTATGTTAATGAAATAGTTCTAACATTTTTGTGTATATTGAACTGCCTTAGTTTTATTGTCCAAGTGTCTCACTTTAAGATTTTTTAAATAAAATATTTATGCACATTGTTTAGTACTGCCTAAATCTTGAAGTACTACTCTAAATTTACCATCAATAATTGGAAAGTGAATTGTTATGCTAGTGTAATAATCCTCAGACCTTAAGGGGAAGATATAAGTTAAAAATTATAATTTCTGCACAAATTATGAATAAGCAACAATAATTATAGAGAGTAATTTTATATGAAGTAGACATCGAGGCAAAAAGAAATAAAGATGCCTCTTCAAATAATAAAAGTTTGCAAATCTAACATTTGATTCTAAAAATATTTGAGAAATGGGTATTAAAGAACTTCATTGCTTACAAAGTTTCGTTGATAGGCCAGGTGGTTCATTTACCTGTATCTTCTATGAAACTAGAAGACTTCCTCTTCTTTGCCAATGTTTTAGGAAATCATCTGCCTCCAAGACAGCACAGAATGGAACTCAACAGTTACCTCGTACCAGTGCCTCCTTAGCTAGTGGAAATGAGGTAGGAAAGAACCTGGAAGGAGCTGTAGGAAATGAAGAATCTTTAATGCCAATGATCATGCCGAACAACTTCATTGATGCAAAGGTACTGAGCTGCAGGATTTGCTGCATAAGCCTTTCTTCCATTCCTCCTCTGTGTGTGTGTAAAATGTACTTCCCCCAAAATTGTGTGTTGAATATATTATATCAATACTCTTATTAATGAAATACTGAAATTTTACCCAGATCATTCCTTACATAAAATATTTAGGGGGAAAAAGGTGAGGATAGATAAAAGGTGAGAAAGAGTTATAGAAAAAAGTGAGGAGGTAACAAAAACTCAATTAGATGAGATTATATGGAGTGAAGTTGTCTTAACCAAGAACACCATGGTCATTAGTCTATATTTACTATAGTTTGGACTGACCTGTATTTACTGGGTGGTCACCATTTTGTTAATCCATTTGACTTAGTTTGGCTGATTGTTGAACTTAATTGCTCATCAGAACATCCCAAGTATGAATGACATTTTAAAAAATATGGAGCATCTAAATAGGTGCCTCAAGATCCTTCATTTCATGGCTGAAGAAAGTTGGATATAGTAGAGAAACACCATTGGAAGAAGTTACTTCATGTCCTTTCCAGTATATATAATAATAGTGCTATTGTAAGCATTCTGAACAATACCTTTTAAAATTACCTTTAGTCACATTACAACTTTAGATATTGTACATTATTGCAATAGCTCCCACAACCAATGTGCTATAAATCAGTTGTCAGCAAACAGTCCCACCCAGGCTAAACTGGGGCCTGTTTTTGTGTGGCTACCTTCCGAGCTAAGACTGTTTTCTTACTTTTTTTTTTTGAGATGGAGTTTCAGTCTTGTTGCCCAGGCTGGAGTGCAATGGCACGATCTCGGCTCCCCTCAACCTCTGCCTCCCGGTTCAAGTGATTCTCCTGCCTCAGGCTCGCAAGTAGCTGGGATTATAGGCGTGCACCACCATGCCTGGCTAATTTTGTATTTTTAGTAGAGATGGGGTTTCACCATGTTGGTCAGGCTGATCTCAAACTCCTGACCTCAGATGATCTGCCCACCTCAGCCTCCCAAAGTGCTGAGATTACAGGTGTGAGCCCCCGCACCCAGCTGTTTTTTGCGTTTGTAAAGATTGTTTACAAAAAAAAAAAAAAAAAGGTGGTGATGATGTGACACAGGCCATATGTGGCCTGCAAAGCCTAAAATAGTTATGATCTGGCCCTCTACAGAAAAAGTTTGCCAAACCCTGTTACAAATTATTTTTCCTTTATCATTTCCTAAAATTTAGAATAACAGAAGTATAACAAAATTTCAGGCAGTTTTGATACTAAATTTTATGAATTATATTCAACAGATGTAATTTGTTTGTATCTAGTACATCATATACAATACATATTATAGGTGAATATGAATAAATGAATATTTGCTATTTCTCTTTTTTTTGTTTGCAGCCTAATTTAGGTTTTACTTTCTAATACAAATTAATCCATTCAACTTATTTCAGATTTATCTAAAACATTAGAACCTAAAACTTTTAAATGAGCTTAAAAAGTACTAATACAGGCCAAGCGTGGTGGCTCATGCCTGTAATTCCAGCATTTTGGGAGGCCGAGGCAGGCGGATCACCTGAGGTCAGGAGTTCGAGACCAGCCTGACCAACATGGAGAAACCCCATCTCTACTAAAAATACAAAAATTAGCCGGGTGTGATGGCGCATGCCTGTAATCTCAGCTACTCGGGAGGCTGAGGCAGGAGACTCGCTTGAACCCAGGAGGCAGAGGTTGTGATGAGCTGAGATCGCAGCGTTGTACTCCAGCCTGGGCAACAAAAGCAAGACTCAGTCTCAAAAAAAAAAAAAGGCTGGGCGTGGTGGCTCAAGCCTGTAATCCCAGCACTTTGGGAGGCCGAGACGGGCGGATCACGAGGTTGGGAGATCGTGACCATCCTGGCTAATACAGTGAAACCCCATCTCTACTTTAAAAATACAAAAAAACTAGCCGGGTGAGGTGGCTGGCGCCTGTAGTCCCAGCTACTCGGGAGGCTGAAGCAGGAGAATGGCATAAACCCGGGAGGCGGAACTTGCAGGGAACCGAGATCCGACCACTGCACTCCAGCCTGGGCGGCAGAGCGAGACTCCGTCTCAAAAAAAAAAAAAAAAAAAAAAAAAGTACTAATATATATACTGTGATTGTATTATTACTAGTTTGGAAGTAGATATGAGAGAGGTTAGGAGAGAAGCAGAGTGGGGAGGATGTTGTAGGGAAAAAAAGAAACTACAATGAAAGGAGCAGAGAGGTAGAGGCCTGAAGTGAAGGAGAGAAACATGTTTGGAGAATCTCTTAATTCCCTTGGGTTAGCCCTAGAGTTGATAACTGCATCTAATGTCATTTTGTTGAGCATATGTGGGTTCATTATGGGTTTTTTATCCCCATCTGCTTTTAAAAATTTTCAAACATACAGAAAGGTTGAGAGAATAATGTACAGAATATACAGATTAATAAATGTTAATGTGATAATTTCATATCTTTATATACTTTTTCCTTGCTATACCATTTGAAAATAAGTTTTGGAATATATAGCACATATATATATCTTAATGTGTTTTGGAATATATACTTTATGTATAATCTTAAAAATCTTTTATATTGTTTTGACCACTAACAAATACCCTGACTATGTTGTACTGCCTATTTTTTGTTTGTTTGTTTTGTTTTGTTTTTGTTTTGTTTGAGATGGAGTCTTGCTCTGTCACCCAGGCTGGAGTGCAGTGGTGCAGTCTCGGCTCTGGGTTCACGCTATTCTGCTGCCTCAGCCTCCCCAGTAGCTGGGACTATAGGCTCACGCTGCCACACCCAGCTAATTTTTTTTGTATTTTAGTAGACACGGGGTTTCACCGTGTTAACCAGGATGGTCTTGATCTCCTGACCTCGTGATCCGCCCGCCTCGGCCTCCCAAAGTGCTGGGATTACAGGCACGAGCCACCACGCCCGGCCTGTTTTGTTTGTTTTTATTCGAGATGGAGTCTCGCTCTGTTGCCCAGGCTGGAGTGCAATGGCGTGATCTTGGCTCACTGCAGCCCCCACCTCCTGGGTTCAAGCAGTTCTCTGCCTCAGCCTCCTGTGGAGCTGGGATTACAGGCGCCTGCCACCATGCCTGGCTAATTTTTGTATTTTTAGTAAAGACGGGGTTTCACCGTCTTGGCCTGGCCAGCCTTGAACTCCTGACCTCATGATCCACCCACCTCGGACTCCCAAAGTGCTGGGATTACAGGCATGAGCCACTGTGCCCAGCTGTACTGCCTGTTTTAAAGAAGAAATAATGACATCTATGATCATTTTTGTTAACATTTAAGCATTTTGTGTACTAATGTTTACTATTTAGGTAATGGGTACACTAGAAGCTCAGTCCCCACTACCACACAATATACTCATGTAACAGACATGCACATGTACTCCCTGAATCGAAAATAAAGTTAAAATTAAAAGGGAAATGTAAAGCATATAGTCAAAGTTAAAGTATGCACTACTTGTGCTAAAGTGAAATCTGTGATACCAAGATATTTTACATTTCCCCTCTTTTATTTCCTCAGGGAGGAACTGACCTGATAATTAATAGCTATGGTCCTATAATTAAAAACAACTCTAAGAAAAAATGGTTTTTTTTCCAAGATTCAAAGAAGATACAAGTTGAACAGGTAACCTATCCAAGTGAGAAAAATGTTTGGCAATGCATGATATATGAAATGATGGTTAAAAAAGAGGAAAATGTGAATTCATGCTTTATTTTAATTTTTTTGTGTTCTTCATGGCTGTGATTTTATTAATTTGGGGCATGACTCTGTGGAGAGCGAGGTGAATGATAACTGAATAGAAGTTGGAATAGTCATCAGAGCTGTGATTTTCAGCGGGGAGTGGGGTCAGTGGGGAAAGGGATAGGAGCAGGAGCGTGCATCAGAAGCACTGAAGAAGCTTTTGACACTTCGCTTGCCACAGGTAATTCTGATGTGCTCCTACCCGTCTGAGGGGACCTGATGAGCTTTTGCTCAGGGACTTGATCAGTCTGGACTCTCATTGCCATTTTATCTTTTTTTGTCTAGCCTCAAAGAAGATTTACTCCAGCCGTCTGCTTTTACCAGCCAGGCACCACTGTATTAATCAGTGATGAAGACTCCCCCAGCTCCCCAGGTCAGACAGCCAGCTTCTCAAGACCCTTTGGTGTTGCAGCTGATACAGAACATTCAGCAAATAGTGAAGGCAGCCACGAGACTGGGGATTCTGGACGGTTCTCTCATGAGTCCAACGATGAGATACATCTGTCCTCAGTTATAAGTACCACTCCCCCCAACCTCTGATTCTTTCACTGGCAGTGATTCAGGTGGAGATTCCGCAGTGGGGAAGTGTGAAGACCCTGCTGTGTCATCCGTTACTGAGCAGACTTCCTCCTCAGTTCTGCAGCCGCCATCTGCCATGCTATGCTTTGATAAAAATGATTTTCCAATCTAGACGGCCATGCTCAGGTATTCTCACCAGTAAGTCTGTTCGAAGGACAATGAACAGGGAGCCAAAGCCTTTTGTGAAAACCTTGGTATCTTTATGGGGTTTTTCAACTTTTTTTGAATGTGTTTTTTTTTTTTTATTTTTAAACTTGTGTAATTTGAATGTTTCATCGTCAGCAATGTGAAAGAACAGTCGAGATGTTTGACTGGATTATAAAATATATCACTGGAGCAAAGGGAAGACTTTGGAAAGCCCCTTTGCTGAGTATCTACCTCAGTTTGCCTCCTGGCAAACTCTGAAGACAACTTCGTTACCTCATTTGTTGTTAGAGTTTATCTCAGCTACATAACCAATGATACTTCCTAGTAGTATTGTGTTTTCATTGCTGTGTGTGTAATGCGTGTGATCAAAGGAGTCATATAGGTAGATGAGTAAGAATGTTTATCTGAAGCTCTGATTTTTTTTAAAACAGAAACTATGACATCTGCATGGTTTGGATAAATTCATACCTCTGGCAGTGAGGACCATTAAACCACTGAGAAGAGGGACTATTTCTTTTAACGAATGACCAAAACAAGAAAGTACATCTCTTTTGAGAACAGAACTATTCAGCACCAGATAGGGATCATTTTTCTTTTTTTTTTTTTTTTTTTTTTTTTAGAGACGGAGTCCCGCTCTGTCGCCCAGACTGGAGTGCAGTGGCCGGATGTCAGCTCACTGCAAGCTCCGCCTCCCGGGTTTACGCTATTCTCCTGCCTCAGCCTCCCGAGTAGCTGGGACTACAGGCGCCAGCCACCTCGCCCGGCTAGGTTTTTGTATATTTTTAGTAGAGACGGGGTTTCACCGTGTTAGCCAGGATGGTCTCGATCTCCTGACCTCGTGATCCGCCTGTCTCGGCCTCCCAAAGTGCTGGGATTACAGGCTTGAGCCACCGCGCCCGGCCGGGATCATTTTTCTTAAAGGGCTTTTATGTTTTGGGCATTAGAGTCTGAGTGCTTTATCTCCTGTATCCCAAACCTCAAGCTGCCCAGAACTGTGCCTTTTCTACCTTCCTCTTTGCCTGACAGTTGGCCAAAGGCTGTACTGTCTAGTTTGCAAAGCATCCTCAACTTTGCCAGTATTAGTTGCAAAACCCCATGCAGAAAATGGAATTTTAAAGAAAATGGATTAAGATGGGTTTTTTTTTTTTTCCTTTTTTTAAAATCCCAGTTTGGCTTAAAGGAGTGAAGACATTTCATAAACTATTAAGAATGAAGATAAATGCAACAGTAGACAGTAAAATGAACTTGAAGTTATTATGGTAACAGTGCCTTTCAGTATATATTGTGAAATTCTTTGCCTTATACCTTTTTAATATTCATGAAATCGTTTAGGACAGGAGTACAAAAAGTTGCCTTAAGAGTTTCTTGAATTTTATCAATAACTATTTGGATGTATAGTATCTTACCAAGACTTTTTTTTTTTTTTTTTTAAGTGCAGGTTTTGTTTAGGGATAAATATTCAGAGTTCTGTCACCCTACTTGTGTTTTCTTGAATTCTTAAGAGAATATGGTATCTACTTAATCTTCCTTCAGTGTCAATGCTGTGAATGAGGAATGCTAACTCCAGGAGTGAGTTCATCCTCTTGCTGGTTTGAAATCAGCGAATTGTTTACTCAACTACATACCATAGGCCTTCTCTCAGTCATGAGACAGTTACCTAGGTGCCAAGCAGTGGGAGAGGATAAAGAACTGAACACCTGGAGAGAAGGGGTCCCATATCCTTTTAAAAGTATTTTTTCAAATTTCCTGGAAGTGACTTTTGATTCTCGTTTTAAAAGGAATCCGAATGGGTTTATACTTGAAATGCTTTGTTCCTAGAGGAGGCAGGGTCATGTTAGCTGATGTCCTAAAATCAAAAGAATATTAGCGAATAATAGTCACAGCATCATCCGCTAGTCCAATGACTGTAGATACAACATTTTTAATTTTTTTAAAATCTGTAATTTTGTGCCAAACTGGATGTGATTAAGACTAAAGTTCAGTGCCAGCAACCACTTCTGAACTAAATTCAAAGTCCCCCAGTTAGTTATCTAAGTACGGAATTCATCGCAAAACAAAAAAGCAGAGCTTTAGGTGAACAGTCTGCAGCGAGGAAAAATGCTGCTCCTGCCTTTATAGCTCCTGTTTTATACTACCTCCTTTTAAAGTTATTCTAGTGTTATTTTTTTTCCTGTACTCAGGGAACATTTTGTTACTTTTGAGCTGCCTCATGGAAGCATGGGCAGATTGACAGGGTATGGCGCTTTGTGGTTTGTAAGTCGAAGTATATAGGGCCAATTTTTATCAGTATCTAAAATTAAGTACAATGAGATCATTTTATTTTTAAGCTTTCATTAAAAGGCAAACAAAATCTAAAGCTGAAACATCATCCATCATGGTTATGGAGGATGTGTCTAGGACTACGTGAATTTGAATGGTTTTAAATGGTTAAAAGATGAGCTAAGGTCCTCGAGGGTAAGTATTTTGTTTGTTTGGGTTTTGATGAATAGGCTTATAGTTATAATAGAACTTTAGGCTATAACTATTTGATAATTATTTACCAGTACATTTTTTACCTTTTCATTTTGTTCTTATACAGACTTTTTCGTAATAATCCTGTTACCAAAGAATTTTCAGTAGAAAGTAAAATTTTGATTCTGATTCCCCCCAAATTGAATTAACTAGAAACATCTATAGATATGAAACTTACACAAGTAGTTACTAACCCAAAACAATAGGGTTTGTATTGATTGTTATAGTTAAATAGATTAGTAATGTTAACTACCTTATTGTTACCAGAGCATTTAAAATAAGTTGTAATACTTTACCAGCAGATAGTTCCAAAGAACTTCAGGTATAATTTTTTCTTCAGCAAGTAAATCTTCAACTATACAGTATTAAAGTATTTTTATATTGTTGAAACTACTTGTTGGAGAGAAAAAAAAATTTTTCACCAAAAATAAATACTTTGGTCTCATTGAATAAGATATTTAGTAATACAGCAAAGACTTCTTTTTACTTGACCAAAGCAAGCTTCTTTGAAGTCGTAAGTATGAAATTGTAATTAAAATGTGAAGGTTTTCACTCATCTGTCATAGTGGTATTACTTCATGGTATTTTACTTCAAAGGGGCTAATATGCATATGGTAACTATTTTCTTTTCCAAAGATGTATTTGCTGTAAGTACTGATAACATGCATGTCATTTTTATGCCAAATATTACAAGATACTGCTCATCAGTATTTTCATACCAAAGACCATTAAAATATATAGGTTAGCCTGTAAGTAAAGATGAGCAGATTTGAAATAAATTTATTTAGAGGCTGATAGAGAATCTAGCTTTAGTAGCAAAAGATATCAAAGGCCTAAGTTTACATAATTAAAAGCAATACAATTATATTGGTATTTATCAGTGTTTTTATTCAAGTACTTTTTATCAGCAAATTAAAAGGAAAAAACCAAAGATATTTAAGGTTACCTCCGCATATAGGCAAATTTAGGTGTACATTAAACTGTTGTTTCTTGTTTTTATGTTAAACCAAACATGTCTCTTCAGAACCCAGTCTGTATACAAATAACATGCATGGGGACTTGTCATTTAATCTGCTGATTCAGCCACATGATGTTTTTGCCAAATGATGTGATACTTTCCAAAGCACCTTGAGTGTGAAATGTCAACGGAAATACCAGCAAGCTTTTATGTTGCAGAGTATTATGGTACCTCTGAATTAGCCCATATAGTTCTCTTCCTGCTTTAAGCATTACCTGGTTAGCTCAGACGGCTTGAGGCAGTCCCTTAATAATAGGGATGCTTTTCATCTCTAAGAATGTAAGAGGCAAACAAATCATGTCACTCTTTAAGTGGGCTATGCTTTGATAGATGTGCTCTTTAAAATTGTTAGATTGGAATTTAGAGTTGTTAAATTGAAATGTTTGCATTGCACCAAGGGAGCTCAGTTTTCAAACTTCAGTGGAATCTTGGGTGAAGGGAAAAAATTTTTAATGAAATCTGGGGTTTTATATTTTGATTAGCCTAAAAGCAGAAATACAGCTTTATCCATTAAGTGACTTTTAAAAATCAGTTTTGCCTTACCAAAGAAATTAGATTCTTAGTGTCAAATGCAATACTTTTGTCTGTGCTTCAAACAAGAGCAATGCCAACATTGGGAACAATGACAGAGGTTTGCATCAGTTTGTCTTGGCTTTGTTAAGGACTTCTGCCAGAAATGTGCTCATGGTTGACAACCCAGGATCATTGTTCAAGTTCTTACGAAGACACCTTTGAAAACAATTCAGATCGTATCACAAAAAGTTGGAATTGAAAGTATCTTTTTTTTTTTTTAATGCAAGAATACCCAGATGTGGTTTCACTTCAGCAGTGGCTATAGTGGTTCACTTATATACATTTCTGTTTCATTGAATGTAAATTTTGAATACTGAATGTAAAAAAAAAAAAAGCTCCAGTTATATTGAAACAGTCACTAAGACTACACATGTATTTTGCAGACTTTATTCCTGACCGTTTGCTACATGGGTCTCTGATAAAATTGTATTGGTTTAATAGTCAGAATAATCTTTGCAGTTTGTGAGCACTGAGTGGCGGGTTCTGGAGACCACCATACACAACCCATTGTCTAATTGTGATTTTTTATTGATGTTTAGAAGAATGTAACCATAGAATTCTGTGTTTTAAGTTGATTTATGCTCAGGACATAAGATCACAGGCTAATGCAATGTGTATGTTTCAGGCTTTAATCTCCTCATTTTCCTTTTTAAGTCATTGATGGTGTTTAAGATTAACATGACAGTCTTGTATTTTTACCAGATACTGTATTATTTTTCCTATTGCTGCTGTAACACATTACCATGAAGGTGGTGGCTTAAAATAACACAAATTTTTCTGAAGTTCTGCAGATCCGAAGTCTAACACGGGTCTCACTGGGATAAAATCAAGGCGATTGCAGGGCTGTTTCTTTTTGAGGTTTTCGGGGAAAATCTATTTCCTTTTCCAGTTTTTTAAGGCTGGGAACCCTCCTTCCATCTTCAAAGCCAGCCAGGTAGCATCTCTCTGATGCTCCTTCAATTATCATTTCTCTTTCTCCAACCCCAGCTGATACAGGTTCTCCAGGTTTAAGGATTCCAGTGATCACATTGAGCCCACCTAAATAATCCAGGATAATCTCCCCAACTGAAGTTCCTCAACTTAATCACATCTACAGAGTTCTTCTGGTACCTTTGGTAACATACTCACTGCTTCCAGGGATTTGGGCATGGACTTCTGTAGGTGGCCACTATTTTGCCCACAAGAGATACGTTCTTTCTATGGAATTCTGATCCCTGTAAAATGTAGCATTAAAGAGATTGGAAATCTGAGGCCATGTGCCCCTTGGGGATCTTTAAAGTTCAAAAGCATGAAAACTTTGGCCTGTAGCCTACCAAAAGTATACACTAAACTTTCTCTCCAAAATACTTGTAAAACAATTTAGCTTTAAACTTTCTGAATATATGCTTCATAAAATAACATCTCATGTTTATCAGAAAGTGTCCTAAATATTTGCCTCTAACTTTATGGAATTTATTCAGAAAAAAATTGAAAACTCTTCTTACAGTTACCCTTTCTTCTTTTCTCTTCAGTAATTGTGTTGCTGGGGAAGAGTTGGGGGAAGACCTCAAAACACAGGAACTCAGAGTGATGAACAGGTTTAGTCTTTGTTTTCTTTTAATAACGTATTCACAGCCTGCAGCCTTTCTGCCTTTAAATCTGGTTCATCTGTTCAGCTTCACCAAGCCACTGAATGCTTTTTAGTTTTGTTAATCCTCAGATTTCCCGAGAAGCAAGAGCCTCTTCTTACATCAGCATGTATATACATCTCCTAGGAAATTTGATCTTTCTTGTCCTCCTTTTTTGGTTCCCATCGGCCTTTTCCTGGTTCTCAAAGCTCTAGTTTCTTCTCCTTTCTGGATCATCGCGAGTCTGGCCCTCTTTCAGCTTTAAAAGATAATATCTAATTCCACCCCAATTTTCAGCATTTCTTCAACTAAATCGATAAAGCCGTCTCCATTATGGGACAAAGGCCAGAATAATACTCCGAGTAAGCAGAAGAAAGCTGGTCATTTTACAGCTTCTCCTGACTCTAGGAAGTAATGTGATGCCATTTGTTGAGCATCTACAGTGTGCCAAGCTCATGGTTCATCTCTGCAAACCGCTGCTGCCTTCTGCAAAGCAAGTATTATCCCCATTTTAGGGATTAGGAAACAGGTTCCTGATCTCTTGCCAAAAGTCACAGCTAGTGAATGGTTTAGGCAAGACACAAACCCTGGTTAGTTAATCCTCTACTGGAAAGTGTATAGGACTGATACATTGTCTCAGCCAAAAAAAAAGATATTTAATCACCCAGGATCATAGTGCCTTCCATAGTATGATCAGATACAACTTTTAGTCCCTTGTATCCACAAAGGCCAGATTGTGTCAGAACAACCTTTCTACAGAGTAATAACCAATCGAAAAAGAGAAGACTGCCTTATTTAAATCCACTTATTCACAGGAGGAATTTAGGCAGCTGTAACTCATCCCTTATCATCTCCTAATTTCTCTCCTCCTTCAAAGCCTTCCATTTCTCTCAGCCAAAATTGTGTCTGAAGGCTGTTTGAGCTTAGAGTTACATTAGAAATAAGGTAGGCATGGTTTCTAGAGTCCTTTTCTAGTCAAGCGTTTCCTTATTCGACAAGGTCTTCAGAATTGCATTTGATCTTTTGTAATTTTCTATAGCTCCCATATTCCAAACAGGAATTCATTAACTTGAAAAAGCCAGGTGTGTAACCAGTAATCCTTTCTTGTTAGGTCTGAAGAGTCCATGATTTTTTATGAACATAAACTAATTCATTATTTGCATTAATTTAGGAGGGAGCAAAGTTAACGGAGAGTCATAAATCAGAACCATGTATAAGTTAGGCTTTGAAGCACCTAAGTTCTAATCTTGACAATTTTGAGAATCATTTGGTACAAAAATTCTTAACCTGTTTCTGTTCCTTCTCTATCCGTGAAATGAGGATAATTTTTTGTGCAAAATGAAACAATAGTGCTTTGAAAATTTAAGAGAAAATTCAAGTGTAAATAATCATAATCCGAAACTCATTTGTATGAGGCTGTGAAAGATCTTACAGGCTCGCTCTTTACATGTCAGCCTTTGCAATTATATTTTGCCTTTGTTGAAATGAAAAATGTTTTCATCTCCTGTACACATACGAAAACCCAATAGAAGAAAGTGGTTGGTAAAAGATACAGCTGAAATTGAAACACTCATCTGTTAGGTGGATAAATTCATAAGAGAAAATGGGAATTGACTGTACTTTTGAAGTACTAAATTTGAAGTCATCTTACTCCAATTTAAATGTTCTTTTTTTTTTTTTTTTTGATATGTTGGCTTTTAAAGAGTTAAAGAGAGAATCATATATGTCCAGCAGGGTAGATGGGTGAGGAGAAAAGTACATATTTAGGATTTTTCTCTAAAATATCTTTTTCAAGATTATGGAGTATTTTAATATTTCTGCAAACTATTCCAAATGAATGAATTTTATATAGGGCAGCACATACTGGCACCTGATTCTCGTTTATTTGAGTCCATATGTAGGGTTTGTTGGGAAGAATTATATGATTGTCTTCTTTTTTTTAGAAAAAGGAAATATTTTCCCTTTTTTCTTATCCATATACGATTCTGAACAGCTTTGCAGATCTCCCTCAGTTCACAGCTTGTAAGTAGTTCATGGTATATAGACATAGTCTTGACTTACAACTGAAAAAAAAAAAATTATGTTACAGAAGTTTTTCTATGGAACTATCTTTAAAAACAAAAATATGACAGATCTTGACCTTAAAATGTTCTGTTTCCTGTTACCACATTCTGGATATCTACTTTGTTTGCAAATGAAAAGTATTACTGATGATTAGCAACTTGAGCCTGTTAATAGGAAATTGCAAAGCCTGAATAAACACACATTGCCTTAGCCTATCAGTCGAGTAGAGGACATATGTTAAGAAAATGTGTCTGCTTGTTGCTGTTGTTGGACAAAATTGTATGTCTGTGTGTATGATTTTTTTTTCTATTTTCTTCAAAGATGTGAATTAAATGAAAGTGTGGGAACCAGTTAAATTATTTTATGTTGTGGGTGTTCTGGATCCTCTCACTCCATATACCATTTTCTTGTAGGGGCAGCATTTGTAGACTTGCTAATGGACTATAGAGCTGAGCTATATTAATTTTATACTTGACTCAGGGGATCAGCTCTGTGAATGCCATTGCACGAAGAAAGCAAATGTTTGCCTTGATTTTGAATGTATCTTTTTAATGTCTTCTTAAAACATATTTGTTTAATAATGTAGTTTTTTTTTTCTAGTATCATAGTAAATATTGCTTAGTACTTCCCTCCCACCCCACTGGGTAGTTTATCTACTACCCTATGGTCATGCCAAAAACAAAAGTTTAAATGCCAAAATGTTTATGAAACTGCTGTCTAAATACTGATTGATTGCACAATTTAAATAAAAGTTTTCCTTAGTTAAAAAAGACACACCCATGTTTTCTTTGATTCTTCGGTTTTCTTTTGAGGGAATAGAGAATGAAAACTTTCCATTTATAGGAGGATGGCTTTCATATCATGGGTTGGGATGACTATAGAGTTCAGTCCAAGAAGAAGGAATAAAACCTATTTAAGGTATCTAAGAATTGACTTCATCTGACATTTACTATTTAATAACAACAAGGAAATAAAAATGTTCCCATCCCAGTAGATGGTTGCTCACCTCAGGAATTAAATAGTAGGTAGCCCAAAAGTTATGGACTTGCCCAGATAGTCACAGTTCTACATCAGGATAAATTTTTTTTTAGTATTAAAATTTTAAAATGGTAAGAAAATCCTGAAAATCTTCCCACTGAAAACATCTAGAAATTACAGATAATATATGACCCAAAAAAGTGTCTTTTTCTTTGGGAGGCCAAGATGGGCAGATCATGAGGTCAGGAGATTGAGACCATCCTGGCTAACACAGTGAAACCCCGTCTCTACTAAAAATACAAAAAATTAGCCGGGCGTGGTGGCAGGCGCCTGTAGTCCCAGCTACTCGGGAGGCTGAGGCAGGACAATGGTGTAAACCCGGGAGGCGGAGCTTGTAGTGAGCTGAGATCTGGCCACTGCACTCCAGCCTAGGCGAAAGAGCGAGACTCTGTCTCAAAAAAAAAAAAAAGTTTCTTTTTAACATAGTTGAATTCTTATTTAAAATAAAACAAAATCTCTAGAATTGGGAATGAAATGGGGACTGAAAAACAGAGCAGTAACATTTTGAAATGATACTCTGATTACTGTGGAGAGCATCAAAGAAGGAATTGAAATATGAGAAGGTAAAAACTACATAAAAAACAAGTTAGAAAAATAAATGAATGGAATTTCCAGAAATAAAAATAAATACATTTTTTGAATCTTTGAAACTCTGTTAAATAATTTATCAAACAGCAAAAGAATTTTCTAAAACTGGAAGATAGCTATAAGGAAATCAGCTAGAATGCAGCACACAGAGAGAAACATGGAGAATATAAAACAGATAAAGATTTAAGACAGCTGTTTTAAAATGAAAGACTAAAGATAATGAAGAACAAGTCATATTCAAAGGGAAAATTACTACATGATGAAAACCATACATCCTCAGATTTAGGAAGCACAAACCTCAATGTAGAAATACAAAAGTAAGTCTATACTAAGCCACATTATAGTGAAACTGTAGAACAACAAAGACAAGGTAAGAACTTACAGGTAGCTAGAGGGAAAAAAAAGATTATATGGATTGCACTAAGAAAATTTCTTATTGGCAATAAAAGAAGCAAGAAAGTGGGATGGGCGCAGTGGCTCATGCCTGTAATCCCAGCACTTTGGGAGGCCGAGGCGGGCAGATCATGAGGTCAGGCGTTCAAGACCAACCTGGCCATCATGGTAAAACCCCGTCTCTACTGAAAATAACAAAAATTAGCTGGGCATGGTGGTGTGCTCCTGCAGTCCCAGCAACTCGGGAGGCTGAGGCAGGAGAATTGCTTGAACCTGGGAGGCAGACGTTGCACTGAGCTGAGATCAAGCCACTGTACTCCAGCCTGGGCAGCAGAGCAAGACTCTGTCTCAAAAAAAAAAAGAAAAGAAAAAAGAAAATGGTGTGATAATATCTTCAAAACATCACAAGGGAAAAAAGCTACAATGTAGAATTGTATATCAAAATAAATCATTATTTAAGTGTTAGTGTTAAAAAATAATTCTGGATAAAAATCAAGAGAATTTACCACTAATACATCCTTGTAAATGAATGATAAAAGATGTACATTAGGAAGAAAGAAATAGAATCCACAAGGAAGATACGAGAAGGAAGAAGCAATGATGAGCGAAAAATATAAAACACAATGAGATAACTACTACACACTATATCAAAAAGTTAGGCCGGAGCAGTGGCTCACACCTGTAATGCCAGCATTTTGGGAGGCTTAGGTGGGTGGATCACTTGAGAACAGGAGGTTTTTTTTGTTTTTTTTTTGAGACGGAGTCTCGCTCTGTCGCCCAGGCTGGAGTGCAGTGGCCGGATCTCAGCTCACTGCAAGCTCCGCCTCCCGGGTTCCCGCCATTCTCCTGCCTCAGCCTCCCGAGTAGCTGGGACTACAGGCGCCCACCACAGCGCCCGGCTAGTTTTTTGTATATTTTTAGTAGAGACGGGGTTTCACCGTGTTAGCCAGGATGGTCTCGATCTCCTGACCTCGTGATCCACCCGTCTCGGCCTCCCAAAGTGCTGGGATTACGGGCTTGAAGCCACTGCGCCCGGCGAGGACAGGAGTTTAAGACGAGCCTGGCAAACAGCAAAACTCTGTGTCTACTGAAAATACAAAAAATTAGCTGGGCATGGTAGTATATACCCGTAATCCCAGCTACTTGAGAGGCTGAGGCATAAGAATTGCTTGAATTCGGGAGGCGGAGGCTGCAGTGAGCCGAGATTGCGCCACTGCACTCCAGGTTGGGCAATAGAGCAAGACTCTTGTCTCAAAAAAAAAGATAATTGCTGGTGAGAATGTGGAGAAATTACAACCCTCATACCTTGCTGGTAGGATGTGAAAATGGGGAAGACACTGTGGAAAGTAACAGTTTCTCAAAAACAAAGTTAACATTTGACCCAGCAATCCAACTCGTAGATATATACCTAAGCAAAATGAAAACATATATTCACACAAAACCTTGTCCATAAGTTCATAGAAGCATTATGCATAGTATTGAAAAAATAGGAACAATCCAAATGCCTACTGACTGATAAATGGACAAATGATGTGTGGTATATCCACTCAATGAAATATTATTCAGCCATAAAAAGAAGTAAGGTACCGATACATGCTATGACATGGATGAATCTTGAAAACATTATGCTAAGTGAAAGGACTCAGTCAATAAAGACCACACATTGTATGATTTCATTTAAAAGAAATGCCCAAGCTGGGCGAAGTGGCTTACACCTGTAATCCCAGCACTTGGGAGGCTGAGGTGGGCAGATCACCTGAGGTCAGGAGTTTGAGACCAGCCTGGCCAACATGGCAAAACCCCATCTCTGCTAAAAAAAAAAACCAAACAAACAAATTAGCAGGGTGTGGTGATGTGCACCTGTAGTCCCAGCTACTCAGGAGGCTGAGGCAGGAGAATCACTTGAACCCAGGAGGCGAAGGTTGCAGTGAGCCAAGATTGTGCTACTGCACTCCAGCCTAGGTGACAGAGCAGGACTCTGTATTAAAAAAAAAAAAAAAAAAAAAAAAAAAAA